>NW_020229630.1:0-40091 GCF_003227725.1 Camponotus floridanus
CCCCTCCCCGACTCTCGGCTATCGCTTTCGCTTCTCCGTACTTTTTACCTTGACCAGCTCCTTCCGTCTCAAAACAGTTAACAACTTCAGCACTCACACATCACAGTCTCTCACAATCAATAAATTTTATATTCATAAAAAAATATAATTATTTATGCGCCTCTCCATGCGTCCCATCCCTGCGTCTCTCTTGCGCTAGTATCGCGATATCGTTCTCTTTTGCACCGCTAGTTGTAAGTCTTCGCGCTAGTTGTAAGTCTATCCTTTCTCTTCGCGATTAAAATAAGTAATCTCTCTAGGAACACAAAAAGTACACATTAATAAATTTTTATTTAATTTTAATTGAGAAAAAAAATCTATTATTTACGCGTCTCTCCTCGCGTCCCCATCCTTGCGTCTCTCTTGCACAGTTGTAAGTCTCGCGATATTATCGTTCTCTCTTGCACGCGTCATCTTCGCGCTATCGTTCTCTCTCGCACGCGCTAGTTGTAAGTCTCGCGATATTATCGTTCTCTCTTGTACATGTCGTTTTCGCGCTATCGTTCTCTCTCGCACGCGTTGTTATTCTCGATATTATCGTTCTCTCTCTTTCGCTTAGAATTATACTCGTTGTTCACTTAACCTTTGCGTCGTCCTTCTGCCACCTATACGCCCGTCCTTGTCCCACGTTAACGCCATCCTTGTTGCACTCGTACACTGTCCTCTTCAACCTTTGCACTATCCATTTCTCATACGTAGCGCTGTTCCTTCTCACACCCACCGTCTTCTTTCCGCTGATCCCCTCAGTCCATCGCTCGCGCGCGGATCCCCCTTCACCTCGCGGACCCCCTCGTCCATCGCTCGCGCCGTGGATCCCCTTCACCTCGCGGACCCCCTCGTCCATCGCTCCGCGCCGCGGATCCCCCTTCACCTCGCGGACCCCTCATCCATCATCTCGCCGTGATCCCCTTCCCCGCGGTGACATCACCCCCGGCGCGCCGCGATTCCTCCTCCCCGCGCGTGACGTCACTCCCCCCGCACCGGGGTTCCCTCGCGGCCTCACCCCCCTGAGAGGCCCTGGGTTAGAACTGACATACTCCTACTACTGAACACACAACAAAAATTACCAGCATCATCGGGATTTAGTATAGCGTATTATATGCATTGTTCGTACGATGAATCTTTATCGGCGTATCATTCGCGTCGTAAAAATTTAGCGATTCGCGTTAAGAATATTTTAACGACCAATGTCCCCATGGTTAATTTAACGTCCGAAGAGTGTGAAAAATTTCACAACGCCACTCAATGCCATATATGCGAAAAGCCATTCGCGCAAGACGATACACGCGTTCGCGATCATTGTCATCTGACCGGGCGATACAGAGGTCCCGCGCATTCAAATTGCAATTTAAATTACAAAGAATCTTTTTGTATTCCGATAGTTTTCCACAATTTATCCGGTTATGATTCACACTTTATTGTCGAGGAAATAGCCACAGCATTCGAAGGGAGCGTCGAGTTACTTCCGATAACGAAAGAGAAATATATTTCTTTTACAAAAAATGTCGACCTTAAGGAAGGCGATTGGAAAAATAATGTAAAATTACGCTTCATCGATTCGTACAAATTTCTTACATCGAGTCTCGACAAATTAGCATCTTATCTAGACAGAGATAAGCTCAAAATTTTAAAATCGAAATTTGAAAATTTATCCGCGGAAAATTTCAGTTTATTAACACGGAAAGGCGTCTTTCCATACGAATACGTCGACTCGGTAGATAGGTTGCGAGATACGCGTTTACCACCGCGCGAATCGTTTTACAGTTCCTTGACCGGTGGAAACTATATCCGAGAGCGATTACGCGCACGCCGAGAACATCTGGACGCGATTCTCCATTCAAACGCTGGGCGAATATAGCGACATGTATCTCAAAATCGACGTATTGTTATTAGCAGATATTTTCGAAAATTTTCGCGATAGCTGCATCAAAAGTTACGGACTCGACCCCGCGTATTACTATACTCTCCCCGGATACACGTGGGACGCCATGTTAAAGCAACAAAGATCACGTTCGAGTTGCTTACAGATATCGACATGGTCATGTTTATAGAACGCAGTATACGCGGTGGTCTGAGCCAATGTTCCAACAGATACGCGCGCGCTAATAACAAGTACATGCGACAATCGTACGATCCATCGAAACCATCGTCGTACTTGATGTATTTTGACGTTAATAATTTATACGGATGGGCAATGTGTCAACCGTTGCCTTACGCCGATTTTCGATGGGATCGACGACGTGTCGAATTTTGACGTATCATCTATAGCGTTAGATTCGCCCACGGGGTATATCCTCGAAGTCGATCTCGACTACCCGCAACATCTTCACGATACGCACACCGACCTACCGTTTTGCCCGACGCGCGACAAGCCGCCCGGTAAGCGGGAATTCAAACTGCTCGCAACGTTATACGATAAGAAGCGTTACGTGATATACTACCGTAACCTACAGCAGTGTACGCGTCACGGCCTTCGTGTGACAAAAATACATAGAATTTTACAGTTTTTTCAATCTCCGTGGCTTCGAAATTACATAGAATTAAATACACATTTCAGAACACTCGCGAAATACGATTTCGAGAAAAATTTATACAAATTAATGAATAATGCTGTGTTTGGTAAAACGATGGAAAATGTGCGGAATCGTGTCGATGTAAAATTATTAACAAAATGGGATGGACGATACGGCGCGGAAGCGATGATCGCGAAACCGAATTTCCACAGCAGAAGCGTTTTTTCGGAAAATCTGATTGCGGTAGAATTGCGTAAACTCGAGGTGAAATTTTACCGATTTACGTGGGTATGTGCATACTCGACATATCCAAGACGTGTCTGTACGAATTTCATCACGAGTACATATTTCCTCTGTATCGCGACAAATGTAAGATCATGTACACCGATACGGACAGTCTCGTATATCACATTGAGTGCGCGGATGTCTATGAGAACATGAAGCGCGATATCGCCAGATCTGACACGAACGATTATGCGATGGACAATGCGTACGATATATCGCTTGTAAATAAAAAAGTACCGGGTCTGATGAAGGATGAAAATAACGGTGCAATAATGACCGAATTCATCGGGCTCAGGGCAAAGATGTACGCGTTACGAGTGGACGGAAAGAAAGACACGAAGAAAGTTAAAGGCGTCAAAAGTAATGTCGTAGCGCGTAATATAACCTTCGAAGATTACACGCGGTGTTTAAACGAAGAGATCGAAATGACGCGACAGCAGTCGTGTATAAGATCGAAATTGCACAAAGTGTATACCGTCCGCGAGACGAAAATTGCTCTGAGTCCGTACGATGACAAGCGATATATCGTACCTGATTCGATTGACACGTTACCATGGGGACATTATAGGATACCTTTGTAAATACATGTATATATTTTATTTATTACTGTATATATTTTTTTGTATTTCATGTAGTTTTATATAATACACATCTTACACATTTATATTTCATATTTTATGTAACGCATATCTTACATACTTATATTAAGAATATATATATATATATATATATATATATATATATAGTATTATTGAAAGAAATATTAATAAACACTGTATATAAATTAAATCATATTGTCCTTATGTATCCAAGAGTTGTGCGAATTGTCAAATCCTAGCCATTTCACGTAAACCTCGTCACCTCTCCTGCGCAGTACTTTCTCCACGAGATACATGTCGGGATAATTCGCGCGATGCAACTCGTGCTCGTAGAACGCTCCAGCGATAGGTTTTTTGCGATAATCCTCGAGTAGATAACTCACGGGATTAGTATGCTGCACTTTTACAATTTTAAACACCTCGGTTGTCCAATTTGGCGTGTAACCCTTCTCAAAAATGTCTTGTACTTGCTAACGCGTACCGAGTCACCTACTTTGAATTTCGCCGGACCCGCGATATTTACACGGTTGTATACAGTAGCCAAGAGTCTCTCGGCGACCGCAAGGGTAACGTCGACGGGTCGCATACCGATCGTTCGATGCTTGCGCGCGTTGTAATCCGATACGAGTCCCGGCAACGCGTTAACCCACTTGTAAGATCCGTTCAGCGTAAACATCTTCCACATGCCGTCTTTTAGCGTGCGATTGAATCGCTCGACGATCGATGCCTTCAATACCGAATACGTAGAATAATGATTTATGCCGTGTTTTCGCATGAGCCGTTGCACGTCGGCGTTATAAAATTCCTTCCCCATGTCGGTCTGTATGTTTTTTGGACACCTCTCGCTATCTCGAATTATCTCGGCGATAGCGTCAGCTGTCTCGCTTCCGCCTTTACTCTTGAGCGGTACGGCCCACGCGTGCTTGCTCAACGCATCGATGACTGTGAGTATGTAGTTGTAACCTCTGTTGAAACGAGAGTACGGACGCATCTCGACAATGTCGGCTTGCCACAGATCATCGTATCCCCGCACTATTACGTGTCTTCGGGGGAAATTTTTTCTCGCCAGTGCGTGCAGTTCGTTCACCAACTGCCGTTTCTCTAAACTATGTTGTTTCTTCGCTTCCCCGGTTATTCCCGACCGTCGGCCCATCGTTGTTTCGATTCGTTGATCGAATTAGCCGTTCAATAGCCGTTCGTAGCTGTTGCTGGCCCGTTCGATTGCCGTTTATAGCCGTTCAATAGCCGTCCGTAGCCGTTCAATAACCGTTCAGTAGCCGTTCACAGCTGTTGCTGACCCGTTCGATTGCCGTTTATAGCCGTTCAATAACCGTTCGTAGCCGTTTAATAGTCGTTCAATAGCCGTTCGTAGTTGTTGCTGACCCGTTCGATTGCCGTTTATAGCCGTTCAATAGTCGTTCGTAGCTGTTGCTGACCCGTTCGATTGTCGTTTATAGCCGTTTAATAGCCGTTCAATTGCCGTTCACTGCCGTTCTTGATCCCTTTGTTGTCGCGATTGATCCTGTTGATAGTCGTTTTTAAGCAGTCCGTAGCCTCGTTCGCAATCGTTTCTGACCCGTTCGTAGCCTCGTTGACAATCGTTTTTGACTCGTTCGTAGCCGTTGTGGACTTGTATGCCGCCTCGTATGTAGCCGTTCCTGACGTTCATAGCCTTGTTCGCGGCCGTCCTTGAGATGCTCGTAGCCTCGTTCGCAGTTGTTCTTGAATCGTTCGTAGCCTCGTTCGAGACCGTTTCCTCTTCGATCACTGCCACTCATTATAGCTCGATAATCGTCGGATAATCGTTCGTAGCCGTTCGGTAAACCTTTCTAGATGTTTCATAAGTGTACAATAGCCGCTCCTAAGCTGTTCACTACAGCACATTATAGGTTGATAGCCGTTTCTGAATTAGCGTTAATCGTACGACGAAGCTCGTTTATCGCAGCCTGCAAAGCTCGCAGGTCCTTCTCGAACACAGTCAGCTTCCCGTCTGATTCTTTCTGTTGATTTTTCAACGTTTTAACGCATTCTTCCACGTACAGTTTGTTGACCGCATCGGTATCAGTCTCAGGTTGCGCTACACGGCGAATCTTGCGCGACCTCGCGTCATAGTCCGTTGCGACGCGACACAGAGCGTTTTGACGCAAGTAACTCGTCACCAATTTACCCCAATGATCGCTCATGCTGATTTCTTCGTTTCTCCGTTCGAATAATCCAAATTTGTTGATAGGCATTGTTTCTCGATGCTAGTGACGTCGCTCGACTGATTAGTTTCGTCGAGGCGCCGTTTAATTTATAATAATGCCGGCTTCGCGGAGTTCCTCTATGATTGACAAAATCTCGTTGTCGTGAGCGTTGTGGCCAGCTCGACGCGAAGCATCGAGCAATCGCAGGCGATCCACTAGCTCGTTGGGATCGTCCCAGTGCACGTAATCGATCTTATTGTCGGTTAGCGTCATCGCACGAGGCGTGAATACTCCCGTTCCCGTTTTTTTCTTTTTCGATTCGAACGACATCAACGGCGCGATTATTTGTTTATACTTGTATCCCTTGTTGCTCTTTAATTGACCTTGCGCATCATATTGACGTTTATGCGCACTCGTCGCCATCAATATGCTCTTATATTTTTGCACATCGTCATCAGTGTATACGACGTCGTCGGGAATTCTCTTGAAGATCAACTCGTATAATCCCGGTGTACCGATGTATCTCACATTGTCTATGATTATAGTGTCATCTTTGTCAATGTCGAATCGTTTGTTACCGAGACGCATTCCATTCTCGTCGAAATAGACGCCGTACACGTGACCGATCGCGTTTTTTCTTTCGTCGCCGCTAAGAAGAGCACCCATGTATTTTTGCCCCAGTGATCCCAAGTGCTCTCGTAACACTTCTTGACCTTCCGATGTTTGTAATCTGTTTCGAACGGATGTTTCGAGTGGGTTGCCGCTCACCGTGGTTTCGAAAACTTCCGTTTGAAACAGGTTTTTTGGGGATTTTTCGAGAACTTCTTCGATCTCATCGAGTAATTTGGGTATCCTGGATTGTACGGTTCTCATTGTCCCGGACGGTGTAGAGGTTATCAGCAGGTTAGCAGCGGTTCATCCAATGTACGCGGCGTCAATAAACGTTTAGCCTTCAATCATTTCCTCTTTTTCGGTGTCGCATCCTCCTCCTCCTCCTCCTCCTCCTTGTATCGCTTGATGGGTAACGTTTTAATTATAGCGTCAGCGTTACTCTCCGGCTCGTTTTTCATCGCTAGAATTGTCGACGATCTTTTGCAGTGGCTCGATAATAGGTCTAAAATGGGCCGTGACCGCGATATCTTTGTCGATCTTACCGGTCTTCAAAGCGCGATGTTTCTTGCGGATCGATGCGCTCGTTTTCTCAATCTCCCGCGCAATCTTTTCACGCTCGCGAATATTATCGTTTCCAGCCATGTTGACGGAACGTCGAGCGTTTCACCCTTCTCGACGGAATGTCGACAGCGACTAATCGTTTCGAGGTATCGCGAACACGTTAAATTCTTTTCTGTATCGCCCGTTCGTAAGCGCGCTGTCCTTATCAATCACTAGGAATCCATACTTTTGCTGCCAACAAGTATGGCATAATTCACTGAAATCCTCGTACGACATGTCGGTATTCACGTGATCGTTGTACACGTGTTTCAAATTTGTACCGTTCTGTTTGAACAAGATCAGCAGGTTCGCGTTGTCGCGTATAAGATGTTTCGGTATTCTCGCGTACGTCTGACAAAGATAGAAGCAGTCGACGTTCGAGTGACGACCCATTGAGAAGTACTCTCTTATCGTATCTTGCTTGTCGCACGCCACGTCATCGAAGATAAAAATCGAGTTTGGACGTGCCTCGCTCGGTGGAATGACGTCACTGTTATTCGAGAACGTAAAATAGTCGATTTCGTCGATCGGCGTCAATAAATTCTCCAGATATCGATATTTCGGCTGTTGCAGCGACTTTGAGTACACGTACACGTTCTCGAAACGTACACCGTGTGGACTTTCCAGTAGACTTATCAAAACGTTGGTTTTACCACAATTCGAGGGACCGCAAACGATCGCGCGTATAGTAGTCGGTAACATCGTACCGTGTCTGCGCATCTCCGCGTTGTCCCCCATCGAGCGTAATCTGTCGTCACAATTCATCACGCGTATCGTCAAAGGCTGTCGTACGAACCGCATGTTTTCTGTTTCGATCCAATTTTGCGAATGATCGCGAGGGGGAGGCCTATTTATAGAGGTGTCGCGACACGAAACCGCTCAGTATCAAAAATGTTTCTCCTTCTGTCGGACGAGAGAGACATTCTCGGACTTACCGCCAAACAGCTGCAGTATATTCCGAAGATTCTTTTACTACAAAATTTCGGTGATTACGTGGAACGATTATGAGACAAGCTTCCAGAATATATAAAGACTGATCCGGAGGTTCGACAATATCGTTCGTGCATGCGACATTACAACCAGCCGTGGCAGCGAACGCACATTGACGGTCCGCCTCCGTTGATAAAAGATTGCTACGTATGTCAGCGAGAATCGTAAGAGGCAGCGGTCTCTTAAATCGTGCGATAAACGCGCTTCCGATCGAATTCCATATTCCCGGCTATCAGTTTTGCGGCCCAGGCACGCGGTTGCGGAAGCGATTAGCCAGAGGCGATCGATGTATAAATTTATTGGACGCGGCGTGTCGCGAACACGATATAGCGTATTCTCGGAGCAACGATCTCACCGAGAGACACGTGGCGGATAGGATACTCGCCGAGAAAGCGCGAAATCGTATCGGTGCGAGAGATTCGACTCTCGCTGAGAGAGCCGCCGCCACAGCTGTCTGGGCGGCGATGAAAGCCAAAATGAAGCTCGGTATGGGCCTGAAGAGGACGAAGACGAAGAAGAAGAAAACTGCGAAGAAACGGATACTTCCGGTAGCGAAATGCGGCGGCGTATTGCCGATTCTACCAATGCTGGGTGCGCTCGGATCCCTGATTGGCGGAGCGGCGGGTGTAGCGAAGGTGGTGAACGACGGAAAAGCCGCGCAACGTCAGATGCAAGAGATGCTACGTCACAATCGCGCCATGGAAGATCGCGGATTATATCTCGCTCCTTACAAACACGGATGAGGAGTCTCAACGAGAAGAAGAAAAAAAAAACGTCAAAGAGACGTTAAAAATGCCGCAGGGCGCAACTACCAACGTACAATTGCTACAACTGGCGAAACGTATGCGCATTCCGTATTTTAGAGGCGTTTTCATGCGCGACTCTTTACCGATCGGTGGTATTTATCAAAACGAGAACGGCATCGTAAATTTAGATAGCGTCAAAGGACCGGGTACTCATTGGGTAGCGTACGCAAAGAGGGGGAATCGCGTCGTATATTTCGACAGTTTCGGCAATCTTCGACCTCCCAAGGAACTTGTGCGATATTTCGGACGAAACGTAACGAAGATACAGTACAATCACACGCCTGTTCAAACTTACGATCAGAGCATCTGCGGACAATTGTGCTTGCAGTTTCTTCGAACGGTCGATGCGTGCGAATTTAAAGACGGATATCGCGCTATTTAACTCAGTATTCCTTAAACAGTTTCGTCGACATGTCTATGACATTCACGTTGACTGGGAAGAGTAGCGTTCTCGCGGCAAACTTCTTTCCCACTATAGATTTGAGCGACGATGAATACGAACTCGGTCTAACGGATTTTGAGACTTATCACACGATACCGAACGTGAATTCCTCGAATAATAAATTTTACTTTGGCAAAGACGACGCGGAAATTACGATTCCCGAGGGATCGTACGAGTTGCGAGATATACATGAATTTTTGAAACGTGCAATTTCACGGAAACATCGCGATAAGAAACACATTGACGACGGTGACTACGAAGATGGCGAATATCCGATAGTGCTCCGCGCTAATTACAATACGATGAGAAGCGAGATCAAATGCGCATATAGATTAAACTTTAGCAAACCCGACAACATTGGATCGCTGCTAGGATTCTCGAATCGTATTCTCGAGCCGGGAAAATGGTACGAATCGAACATGCCGATTAACATTATCAACGTTAATATTATCCGCGTAGAATGTAACGTGACCGCGGGCGCGTACAACAACGGAAAACTCGTTCATACGATACACGAATTTTCACCGAGGGTACCGCCGGGATATAAGATATCGGAAACGCCGGCGCAGATCATTTACCTTCCGATCATCGCGCGGAGCATTACGGATTTAACGTTACGCGTTGTCGACCAGAACTGGCGATTGCTCGATTTTCGAGGAGAAGAGATCACCGTAAGATTGCACGTACAACGGCTGCGGCGATAACGTACGTATGCGACGTATGAGATGCTCGTGTTGAACGGATCGAAAGACGCGAGAGATAACGCAATCTTTATGAAATCAGCGACACCAACAACATCAACGTCGACGTTCGCTAATATCCAATCATCCGAGAAAAAGAAACTCAGCGCATCGAACGTTGCGTTTTTGCAATCTTTGGGATTCGCGGTGCGAAACAGCTGAATGATGACAGACATTCTCAACATCGGTGACGAACCTATCTTTGACGATCGTATCGTCAAGATCGAGACTCACGCGTACAACCCGTTCGCCAATACAACGTTCGGACACAATGACGAGATAAGAATACCCATACAACAACAAGATCTGTATACGCTGCCGCATGAGAGTTTCCTATACATCGAGGGACGACTAACGAAAAACAAACCACCAGCTGAAGGAGAAAATGAAGTGATAATGGGAAATAATTGCGTCGCATTCATGTTCGACGAGATTCGATACGAACTCGACGGTGTTGAGATTGATCGCAATAGAAACGTAGGAATAACTACTACGCTCAAAAACTATGTAACGGTATCATCCGATAGAGACACGATTTTGAAAAATGCTGGCTGGGAGGCGTTTACCTACACGAATGGATATTTCAATTTTTGTGTACCGCTCTACATGTTGCTGGGATTTTGCGAGGATTACAGACGCGTGGTGATTAACGCTCGTCACGAATTGATCTTGATACGATCGCGCAATGACGACAATTGTCTGCATGGAAATTCGGCGCAGGAGCCTGTGATCGACATATTCAAGATACAATGGCGAATGCCTCACGTGCTGTTGAGCGAAATCAAAAAGTTGTCGATGCTGCGTGCTCTGGAAAGCGGACGATATCTCAGCATGGCTTTTCGCTCGTGGGATCTGTACGAGTATCCGCTATTGCAGCTTACAACCAAGCATTCGTGGGCCATTAAGACTGCGACTCAGCTGGAGAAATCACGATACGTTATCTTCGCTCTGCAGACTGGTCGGAAGAATGTCATGCCTAAGGATGTGAGTCGATTCGACGACTGCAAATTGATCAACGTGAAACTCTATCTGAATTCGGAATATTATCCGTACGACGATATGAATCTGGATTTAGATAAAAACAGATATTCCATTCTGTATGATACGTACGCTTCTGCAAGAATTATTACGGATACGAGTATCTCGAGCCGAGTCTCAACGTCCTGAAGTTTCTACGGTCCATTCGTGATTATCGATTGTTCTCGACAAAACGAATCGGTCAAGAGCGCAACTGTGGATGTGAGATTGGAATTCGAGTGTAAGGAGAACGTGCCGCCGAATACCACTGCGTACTGTCTCATCATACACGATCGCGTGATCCAGTACAATCCGTTGACCAACGTTGTACGCAAATCATCTAGGCGATAACATCGACAGAAGAGAGAGGGGGAAGAGGAGCATGATATAAATCAAAGTCTTGCGAGATGGTTTTAGAGTTTTGTCGTTCCTCTCGACTGGCGTATCGAAGAGAGAGAGATCTCGTCATGTCCGTACCAACGTTTGTGGATCTGCAAGGATTTATCGTTGGGAAAAATTTTGTCGTGAAGGAAGCGGCAGTCTTGAGAAAGGGATACGTTCTATCGCATTACTTTTTCGCAAGTCCCGTACCGTGGCACACGCTTACAAAATCTGAGCGATGTCAAGTCTCATGGCTGATTAGAAATCATCACGGATTACAATGGGAAGACGGAAACGTTCCGTATGGCTTGGCTCAGCGTGCGATTACAACAGCTGTCGTTGGTACGATACACGAAGAGGAAGAAGAAGAAGAATCGTCCGTCGTATACGTCAAAGGACTTGAAAAGCGAAAATGGCTGGCTAATATACTAAACGATGCGGGGAACGGCTGTATTATTGAAACCTTGGATGCGGATTACGAAGATATCGATGCTCTAAATAAATTAGACGATACGAATAGTATGCGATGTGGAAAACATGTTAAGACATGTTGCGCCTTACAAAATGTATTCAAAATATTTAACTGGTGGTCGCGACGCCAGAAAGAATTGCGATAAAAATAAAATATGTAAACATTCATATGCGTTATCTCTTTTTTACCCCACCCTAATCCTTTGCATGCGTTTCTAAGAATTCTTTTGTTCGAGTACCGCCTCCCCCCTTCTCCTAAATTCCAATGCGTTAGAAACATTGATCCCCCACCACTACATTATACTTTTGGTAGATGAGCGTCGAGTATAACCGATTAATTCCTGTAATTCCAACCAGTGTCGCGTTAACCGCTCGTGGATTCACTTTTCATAACCTCCCAGAGAAATGTACTACGTTGAAAGAAGCAGCAGCGGCATCAGAAGACACGTGAATAATTACGTGCCGAGTCGTGATAAAACTCCATCATTTGAGAACAAATACGACGAGTAAGTTTCGTTTAACATTTTTTCTATTTTTCTATTTTTTCTATTTTTACAAATTGTATTATTAGTATTACTTAATTTTAATTTTTCCCGTAGCATTTCGTCGGAGCGTCGTGCGGTTCGTATACTAGGCAGACGATACGCATTGACAGCTACGGAATTCAAATTCCTCGAAATCGGTATCAACGTGGGTCCGCCGAGTTACGTGGAGATTGTCATAGGAGATCATCGGGGAAAGAGACTGATATTATCTCTCGAAACGTGGAAGGGACTCTCGAATCGACGTTACATCGCATGTTCGATCTCGATGATTGCATAGATGTAACTTTTGATCGATTGAATAAAGTGATCGAGACAGTCGATGTCAAATTTACGCAATTCTCCAATAATTCTCCGCGTCCACTGTAACGGATCCTAAAGAAGTATCAAATGTAATACGCGCGAGTGACGCTTTCAACAAGCATCAACTCGTCGATTGCGAGCTGGCGGCTTTAGCTTTTAGTCCATATAATATGTAAGACAAAAAATATATAAAAACTTGAATAAAGAGTTTTAAGTTTACTACTGTATATCGTGGTGTACTTTCTTTGCGTTTGCTCATCCCAGCTTTCATGCATAGCTCCTCGCGAGAGAGAGAGTTATCATGAGAGAGCAAACACTAGGAAAGAAAGAGAGATAAGGATACGTCGAACGAAAAAATCTAGAATTATTTATTTAGGGGATGTACCGCGAAAGTGCTGATATACGAGTGGTGGAAGCAAGGGTACAAAGCAGCCAAACATCGGCGCTGATACGTTAAAAATTCTTCCGAGAAAAAATCGTGAAAGACGATTCTGAGGTACTATTTGTTTATATTGTTTATCAACCGAGCATGCGATACAATATTTCATATACTTTCGATAAATATATGGGACCACGCGTACTTTTTACGAGGCGTTTACGACGATATGGCGATAATGTCACATCTCTATTATACGATCATAATCTCAATTCAAAAATGCTGATGTTTATATTATTTATAAACCGAACATGCCCGTACGCAATACTGTTTATCAGCCGGGCATGTAATATAATATTACCATAAAACATCTAACACGCGCCGCCGCCGAAATCCCCTCCGTCTCGCGTGACGTCATTCCCCCGCTCCTCCGTAATCCCCCGCGCGCCTCACCCCCCCTGAGAGGACCAGAGTTAGAACTCTCCCTATACTCCTACTAAGGAAATAATTATTTATACGAAGAATTAACGGACATGATCCATATTTATGGCGAGTGTCAAAAAAATCAATGGCAAATGGCTACACTTTACGCTCAAAGATTTCCGGACAGACGCCATGTGGACCATAGTTTCTTTCACCGCTTGTGTGAAAGATTAAAAAGAAATGGACAATTTTACAAATCCACCAGGCCCATTCATGTTCCACAAGATATAATTGATGCTGTTCAAGAGGCTTCTATAACAAATCCTCATATAAGCACAAGAGCAGCTGCCGCAGATTTGAACATGAATCATGTTACCGTTTATAAAATTATTAAATATTCCCTGAGATGGCATCCATTTAAACGGCATACAACACACGAGCTCATACCTAGTGATATGCTACAACGAATAAATTTTTTGCGAATGGGTTATTGCACACGTAAGTATATTTATATTAAAATAGTTATATTTAAAAGTATATTTATATTAAAATAGTTATATTTAAAAGTATATTTATATTAATATAGTTATATTTAAAAATTTATTTTCTATTTTTTTGTTGCAACATATCAGACGTTTTGTTGTCGATTGATATTAGTCGTCAACTTTATACTAATATTCTACACTCAATATACGCAGGTGAATTTCAATTATGTTGGAAACGATATATTTTTGAAAAATATTCTCTGGAGTGACGAGGCAATTTTTAAAAGTGACGGATGCATAAACAGACATAATGAGCATCATTATACGCAGGATAATCCACATGTATGAAGGAAGTAAACATTCAAGGCATGGGCTATAAATGTGTGGCTAGGAATAGTAGGGGATCACATTATCGGTCCCGAATTTATTCAAGGCAATCCAGATTATTATGCAAATTTTTTACTCCATCCGCTTGATGAACACCTTGAAGATGTGCCATTAGTTAATAAACTAAAAATAATATTTCAACAAGATGGACATCCCGCTCACACTTCTATTTTGGCAAGAACCATCTTAAATAAAAAATTTCCTGGGATATGGATCGGACTTCATGGTCCTCAGGAATAGCCACCGCTCTCCGGATCTCACACCCATGAACTTTTTTATGTGGGGCTTCTTAAAAAATAAAGTTTACCATACCCTGCCGGAAAATGCAAAAATTCTTAAAAACAGGATTCGTAATGCGTGTGCATAGATAACTCCTCTCATGCTAAGACGAGTGAGAGAAAATTTCATGCGTAGAATTGCTCTATGTTTAGAAGAAAATGGTGGTTATATTAAACAATTATTATAATTTATTATATTATATTTAAAGACCAAAAATATTTTTCATTATAATTTCATTATTATTTTTCATTTATTATTATAATTTTTTTGTTTAAATTTGTTTGTTAAATTTTATTTACATTCAAAGGATCAATAGAAAAATTGTAGTCGACCAAACTAGCCAAAAAAAATTAAATAAATTGGTATATAATTCGGCTCTATGTATTTTAAACAACATAATAATTTAGTATCGAGCACTAAGAGCCCATAAACGCGGATGGCAATGCGTAAATTTTTTACGAACATTAATTGTTCGCGAAAAAATTTTTAAGACATATGCACATATGCCAGGTTATAGATTCTCTTGGTTTGAGACTTCTATAACAACCCCTTTTACCCCCCTGGAGAGATGTAGACAGGAAAAATATCGGGGCGAAGTCGCTGAATCGGGAATCGAACCCGAGTCTTTCGCTTGCCGGGCGACTGCTCTTACCACTGAGCTATTCAGCCCCACACCGATACTTCTCCTGTACGTTTTTATTAATCGGTGGAAATAACTTCGCCCCGATATTTTTCCTGTCTACATCTCTCCAGGGGGGTAAAAGGGGTTGTTATAGAAGTCTCAAACCAAGAGAATCTATAACCTGGCATATGTGCATATGTCTTAAAAATTTTTTCGCGAACAATTAATGTTCGTAAAAAATTTACGCATTGCCATCCGCGTTTATGGGCTCTTAGTGCTCGATACTAAATTATTATGTTGTTTAAAATACATAGAGCCGAATTATATACCAATTTATTTAGAACTACACGTTGAGCTAATTATCGTGTTCTCATTATTTCCACCGATTAATAAAAACGTACAGGAGAAGTATCGGTGTGGGGCTGAATAGCTCAGTGGTAGGAGCAGTCGCCCGGCAAGCGAAAGACTCGGGTTCGATTCCCGATTCAGCGACTTCGCCCCGATATTTTTCCTGTCTACATCTCTCCAGGGGGGTAAAAGGGGTTGTTATAGAAGTCTCAAACCAAGAGAATCTATAACCTGGCATATGTGCATATGTCTTAAAAATTTTTTCGCGAACAATTAATGTTCGTAAAAAATTTACGCATTGCCATCCGCGTTTATGGGCTCTTAGTGCTCGATACTAAATTATTATGTTGTTTAAAAAAAATTAAGTTTATTAATATGACGTTTCGACCATGTGGTTGTGGTCCTTATCAAGTATACACTAAAAAGAATTATAAATACATAAATTAACGGTTTGAATACATAACAACGCACAGAGAAATAAAGTATGAAAAGATTTATACCAATGTAATAATAATCAGAAGACAACATTAGTGGTGAACAAGTAAAACCCACGTAATACGTAATACAAAAAACGTTATTTAACTAAATTCAAATTTAAGCTGATGCGTCCATGTGAGACTTCGTCAATAAACTAAACATAACAGAAAGACAAGCGGTACTAAGTGACCTTAATAATTTTGTCATAAATATTATTCAAGTTATCTGTGTCAGTCTGTAAGTTGATTAGATTTTTAGATCTCTTGATAAAGAACATTTCAGCTATCTCTCTTTTACGAACGTACTTTTCATTGTGCAAGATATTCGGTTTCGACCAATCGAAATCGTGTCCGGATTCCAATCTATGTTTGCTAATAACGGAGTGATTAGACTCATGTAATTTTATATTGTTACAATGTTCTTTCACTCGGGTCCGCAAATGTCTTTTTTGTTTGCCCAATGTATGATAAATTGCAATCCCTACAGTTTAATTTGTATACAACACTTGTTTTGTCGTTATTATGTAAGGTATCTTTACCACGTCTGATTAAGTTGTTAAGTTTTTTTGTTACTTTGTAGACGACGTTGAAACCACTGTTTCGTAGAAGACGGTAGAGATCTTGACTCGTATTCTCTACGTATGGTATAGTGATAAAATGAGTTTTATCTAGATGAGTAGAATTGGCGTCATCAGTGTCATTGCAGTCACGATTGTTTAAAAAATTGATCCTTTTTCGAATGTGTCTATGAATGATATGTTCAGGAAAACAATTATTAATTAACGTATCATGTATTAACTTAATATTCTCTTGTTTAAAACAGTCGTCAGATAATAAGATGGCATGGTCAACTAAATTGTAAATCGTATTAATTTTATATTTTAACGGATGATTTGAGTAGAAATTAATATATCTCCCGGACCATGTAGGTTTCCTGAATCAATTAGTGATGAGTTTTGTTCCCAAACGAATGATTTTAACATTAAGGAAACTAATCGAAGAATCAATTTCTTTTTCGTACGTGAATCTTAAACGTTCGTGGTAGTTATTAAAAATGGTCAAAATATCGTCAATTTTTGTGCGTGGTACAATTGTAAAAACGTCGTCTACATATCTGTAATACATGGGGACTGTAAAATTCAGTGAGTTGAGACATTGAGTCTCCAAATCGTCCATCACCATATCTGCCAAGATAGGTGACAGTGGAGAGCCCATGGGTGTGCCGAAGATCTGTTCATAAAACTGTCCATTAAAAGAGAAGCAAGTTGAATCCAAAATCAAATCAATTGCAAATAGGAATTGAGATAAGTTAAATTTAGTATTTTTTGCAATTTCATCCTAGCGTTTTTTAATGGCGTTTTCAACTAACTCTCTTGGAACGTTTGTATATAAAGAAGTCACATCCAAAGAAATCATGATGTTGTCTTCATCAATGACAGTGTTTCTTAATGTTCTTAATGTCCTAATGTTTTGAGCAAAAGACCAACTATCCTTAATAAATGAATTAGGTTTCTTTATAGATTTATACAAAATGCTGTGGATGTAACTCGAAACGTTATATACAGGGCTTCCCAAAGCAGATACAATGATTCTCAATGGAAAACCGTCTTTGTGGATCTTCGGCAGACCGTAGCATCGCGGTAAATTACCGTTCGTACAGTTTAAGTTTCTATATGTCAACTCACTGATTAAATTATTTTTGCGCCATGATTTAACTAACTCCTTAATCTTGTTAGTCAATTTTTTCAGAGGATCTTTGTTCAAAGGTTTATATGTAGTTAGGTCATTCAGCAGATGATACATTTTATCAGAGTAATCTTTTCTATCCATGACAATAGTAGTCTGACCCTTATCAGCTCTCGTGACCATAATGTCACTACAGTTTTCGCGTAAATATTTTTTGGAGACCGCGAACGAATTAAGAATATAACGGTCTGAAAAACTAATATGTTTCTGCGTATCAAGAAATCTTTGGAGGATATTAGCCACTGAAATCCGAGTTGTTTCGATTGTATCAGTTGACAGGATGTTACTACGTTTTTTGTATTACGTATTACGTGGTTTTATTTGTTCACCACTAATGTTGTCTTCTGATTATTATTACATTGGTATAAATCTTTCTCTGTGCGTTGCTATGTATTCAAACCGTTAATTTATGTATTTATAATTCTTTTTAGTGTATACTTGATAAGGACCACAACCACATGGTCGAAACGTCGTATTAATAAACTTAATTTTTTTTGGCTAGTTTGGTCGACTACAATTTTTCTATTGATCCTTTGATTACTCGACTAGCGACACTAAATTATTTACAATTTTTATTTACATTATTTACATTATTATTTACATTATTAGTATAATTATTTACATTATTAATGTTAATATATACTATTAAATATAATTAAATAAAGTAATAATCTAAATTAATAATATGTTATAACCTATATTAAATAACGGATAAATTATGGAGAACACACATTCCCTATATATTATATTTTTTATATATTATTAAATGTATTGTATCTATATTATTAAATTTCTATATATTATTATAATCTATATTATTAAATATATTTGATCTATATTATTAAATTTCGCAACTGTTCACTATAACAGAATGACAAAAGTTGATTTCCCTTTTTTTTTTACTCTTCGCCGAATTCGCATTCTAATCTTATTCTGCAAGCCCGATAAAGCATGCGCCTGATGGTGGGCGGTCATGCAACCAGACTTAAAGATGTGCATGTTGCGAAAACACCCTGCACGACAGCATGCTTTTGTAATCATCAATATAATTTGAATATATAGTGAGTAATTAAATAAAAAGATATAATATATGTATATACTTATCACGAATGATGCAAAAAGTTCATTCATGATAACTGTTATAAACTCAAAAATAATTATATTATTATATTTATATATTCACAACTAATTATAGAGAACATTATTCGCGTTGCCTCTTTCACTTATAATTTTACAATCAGTTTGTAATTATCAGTCATATATAATGTCGAAAATTAATTATATTCCCATGTTCAAAAAAATATTGTTTATACATATACATATAATCACAATCATTAAATTTTGCTTCGATTACTCAAAAACACAAATTAGATATATCATTATATTATTTGATTTTGTACAATCATGAAAACGGATGTGATATTTTTGAATAATAATCAAAATTGTATAAAAAGTAAGATTACAAAATTTTTTTAATTTTCATTGATATATGTAACATTAAAATTAAACCTAAAAATAATCAGATCATAATCAATTTAGAAATTTCCTAGAAATATTTTTTCTACCTTAAGATTTATAGAGTCGTTTGGAAAATAAGATAAACATTAATTTAAGTATATCGGCTAAATAGTATCGACTGAACTTAGTAAGGCATCTTCTATGTTCTTTCTTAATGCTATAATATTTTTCAGACAAAATTTGAAATTTGGTCTAGCATCCGCTGCACTCCAGCAACGTAGCATCAACTGGTACAATGGTGACGGACAGAGTCATCGGTAACCTGCCTCCACCACGTACATAATTTATCACTTCTTTATCAGTCTTGGCAACATAAGGTTTCTCACCCAATGATGTAATTTCCCACATTAATACCCCAAATGAGCAAACATCGCTTTGAGAAATAAATATTTCAATTATCAAAGATTCGGGTGCCATTCAGCGAATAGGACACCAACGTTCTCCTTTCTAACACATGATTTAAACAAAAATTTAATTTTCTGATTCAAATTGTTCATTTTTAGAATCAGTGCAAAATGAAAAACGTTCATTTATCTTTTGCTATATATAAATAAAAACTATTTATATTCTATATTACTTAAAGAAACTAAGCAGGATACTATTATGATAAGAAAATGGAAAGTATTTTCAAAAGAATTCATTTTTTCCTTAATTTTTTTTATAATTGTACTTACCACGCGATAATAATCATCCTTGTAGATATTTCTAGCTAGTCCAAAATCTCCAATTTTGATGACACGATTGTCGCGATTTTTCGATGATACTAAACAATTGCGACACGCTAGATCTCTATGTACGAAACGCAACTCTTCCAAGTAACAACAACCTCGCGCAACATCTTCGCACATGGCGAGCAAATCTTGCAAACGCAGAGCAAGCGAATCTGACACTTGCAAATTTCGACATTCTCTCAAATATTTGAACAGATTAGTTTCCATCAATTCCAACACTAGTAACGGAAAATCTCCATCTAAACAAACGGCCAACAATTTTAACATATGTTTGTATTGAAAATGATTCATAAGCTTGGCTTCCTTTAACAATTTCTCTTTCTCATGGGAAGAAGCATCTTTTCGAGCGTTTTTATTGCAACGGATATCTCTGTGCCCGATTTTTCTAAATCCTTCAACTTTTCTTGAAACACCTGCGAAATATTTCACACAAATTTACATGAGTATTTTATTAGAAAATGTATAGTTTAATGTCAAGTAATATTATATTTTACTTTATATTAAATAATTCAATAAAAAATATATAATAAAGTGCATGCTTGTTGTTTCATGTAAATTTTATATTACTTATCTTAATCTATTGAAAAAATTTATGTAATTTATAATCTTTATTAGAAAATACGTATCTGTTAATCCAAAAATTAATTTAAAACATTGCTTGAAAAAATTAATTTTTACCGTTCCGAATGCTCCGCTACCAAGATGTTTTGTAAGTGTAATTTGATTTCGTGCGATTTTAATTATCGCATATTCATCCAGAGTGTTTCGCCAAGATACTTCAGCTAGAATCGCCAATTCTACATCGGTCATTGTTGAAGATAAAAATTGTTCATTATTACCTCTGCGTTGACGATACACTATTATAAAATCTCGATTTAATTATGTAATAATATGTATTGTAAAATTTACTGTATTTTAGTAAATTTATTCGTTTAGTTTTATATAAGTAAATTACTATTTTCAGTAAATCTCTAGATATTATATCAGATATACAGGGTGACCCATTTTAACTTAGGCAGCCAAATAACTCGAAAAATAAGCACACTACGAAAAAATGGTTAGAATCAAAATTTCGTCATTTCGAGGGGGATGTACAATGACGTTAAAATCAGCCCCCCCACCCCTCCCCCTGGGCGGTGTAGGGCATTTGAAATCTTAAATGGAACCCCCTATTTTTCATTGCATATTCTTGTAGCTTATCTCGAGAGCTTTCCAAAACACTATAATTAAGTACCTTTTTATTAAGTACTTTTTGAGTTATAAGGCTTGAAATAATTTCTTAATTTTACATAAACCATAAAATATCTAGTAAACCATTCATTTTTCGATTATCTTACCTTCATACTTTTATGTACAAAATAATGAGTGGAATCAATTGGTGTAAAGAAAACACATAGTTGTTTCTAAGAAAAAATATGTAATTTGCAGTCAACAATTCCATATTTTTTCTTAGAAACAACTATGTGTTTTCTTTACACCAATTGATTCCTCTCATTATTTTGTACATAAAAGTATGAAGGTAAGATAATCGAAAAATGAATGGTTTACTAGATATTTTATGGTTTATGTAAAATTAAGAAATTATTTCAAGCCTTATTACTCAAAAAGTACTTAATAAGAAGGTACTTAATTATAGGTACTTAATTATAGTGTTTTGGAAAGCTCTCGAGATAAGCTACAAGAATATGCAATGAAAAATAGGGGGTTCCATTTAAGATTTCAAACTTGCTCCCCCTCACCGCCCAGGGGGAGGGGTGGGGGGCTGATTTTAACGTCATTGTATGTCCCCCTCGAAATGACGAAATTTTGATTCTAACCATTTTTTCGTAGTGTGCTTATTTTTCGAGTTATTTGGCTGCCTAAGTTAAAATGGGTCACCCTGTATATGTATAATCTACAATTCAAGTTGACATTTATATCAAATATACTTAAAAGGATAAATGTAGAAAATACAGATTATAGGAACTATAACCAACATCAATAATAAGTAATATTTATTCCCTATTATTCCAGGAGTGCTCGGAATATCTAGATTAAGCAAAAGTATAATTTTAATATCTTCGTGTGTGTATATTTTTACAAATTTATTTTTACTTATAACTTTATTATAAGATTTAATTTTTTTTAATTTTAGATTCTTATTCATATCCAAAAAATATCAACACATAATATTATAATATCTATGCAGCATAAAATATTACAACTACTTTGCAACAATGTTGCAATATTACAAATTGCAAGGCAACATTACGGAAACATTGTAAAAATATAATTTAACAAAATGTGAATTAGATATTAGCAATATGATGTTCATATTTTGAAAACACTTTAAAACTATAACACTCTTTAATTTATCTATAAAAATAATGTAATAATACATTTTTTTTATGTCTGTATATATGCGATGAATTTTACTTTTTTGCAGAAGTCAAATGAATTATTGACACAAATAATATCGAGTAAATATAATTCTAAGCTACAGATAAGCCTTGCTATTTTTTTATTAAAATATAGACAACATTTTATATCAATGTTACAATATATTTTATGATATATTTTCACTTCATGTACGAATACGATATTAATCTTTAAAGATAATATATCTTTTTATTATATTAAGAATATATATTATTATATCTATCATTATATTTTTCTATGCATTTTTCTGTACTTTTCACATGCAAATATATGTAATTATAACGGATTTTTAAAATTTTTAAATTTTTAAATTAAAATGCAATTAGAAATGTATAATTAATTCTATAACTAATATATAAATGTGTATAAAATACCCATTATAAGAGTATATAGAACATTTAAAATAAAAAAAGTGATCCGTAAGTAATAGTTTAGAGTAATTTTGTATAAAATATAACATTTTATTTTATATGATGTTATGTTTAAATATAATTTTGCAATATATTAGATATCATAAACTAGTATTTATATCAAGCTTTTTAATTTAATTAAATGTTTCCAAGATATTTATCCATCAAAAACAAAAAATATTTTATACGTAATGTCATTAAATAGCTGCAATAACATTGCATTCTTTCCAATATATTACACTGTAATATTGCTACAATATTTCATTGCAAAAAGCGAACATTTTAACTTTATCACAATCTTAAAACAATATCTCATCAAAGTTTCGCATTCGATTTGCAATATTGCAATGTTTCAATGAAATTATTCTTCAATATATCCGCAATCTTATCGTGCTGTATGGATATTTTCATTTGCTTACCACGTTTGCGACCACGTGTTGAAAAAATGAATCTTTCATCAGCCGGCCATATAAAAGTTTCCTCATATTCGAGATATCTCAATATCAAGCGAAACTTGTATAAAGTTCCCGATTGTAAATTTTTGACATAGTATATTACTTTATCTTTATAATTCATCTTAAAAGAATTCATTGTTTGCCACTTTTCTGCTGCAATATCTTTGTACTCTAGTGTAAAAAAGATCGTCAGATTAATGTTGGAGATCCATGAAATGTTCATGCTATTTATGTCGACCTCGCTCAAAGTAATATTGTTTGGTTCTGAGGATATGTGAACGATCTTGCTTAAACTCTCGTTGTACAAATCGCTTGAATTAATTGGATATACACGTACGTATATCAAGTAATCTTGTACTAGCGACAAGTCAATCTTTGTGAAAAATCTGCCATCTACCATACGTTTCGGCATATTAATAAATTGTTTGGTCTTTTGTTGCATGCCGTTCACTAATATAACTGACTTCCAATGCACTTCGTAGGTCAGATCCGCGTAGTTTAATTTCGTGGGTGGCATCCAATGAACTACTGCTATAGTAGGCGTCAAAACTAAAACACTTATGTTTTCTGGTGCATTAAGCTTGCCCGAATTAATTTTTATTGGTATCACATTCGAATCGAATGGATTTATTGATAATTGATCAAAATAAACATCTTTTAAAGTAAATTTCAACTTATACTCTGTAAACGGTGTTAAGTTCTGAATCTCGTAATATTGCTCGCACGTCTGCACATTGAATTCTTCAGACTTGTTGAGATTTTTGTCTACACAATGCTGGCTTACTGAAATAGTATATATAGTAGTCGGTAAATTATATTTTTTGCATCTTTACAACCGGCTCAGGAAGATTTACAATGATGCTGTTTGCCGTTGCAGTCACATTCTTAAAATTGTAAAGTTTTTCGTAAGGTGTCAGACATTTCATTGGAGGATATGGTTGTAAAGATTGATCAAAGGTGTGAATTTTATAAAATATCATATCTTTATCTGAGCTTATTATCTTTTCAACATATTTGTCTGCATTTACGCTCTTGAGACTTGCATATTTCTTTTTCAAAGCGTATATAGCGTATTCAGAATTAAAATCATTCCGAACTAATATGTAAATGTTTCTTTTGTCAATCGTCATAGATACGAATCTGGAGATATCACTTATGTTTTCCTTGTGTAAAATCTTATTGCATATAGAAACGTTAGTGTCTGTCACAAATATGCGATTAGAAAATAACCAATAAATTAACGGCTCCTCATTATTTATGTTTTCAAATTTTATGCTTCTAACATATGTATCTTCATCATGAAATAGGCACAAGGATTTATTTATCGAAACAATTTGCTCAATTTTTTTATCGGGATGATATATTTTTATATTATATTCTGTATTCTGCTCTTTGTATGGTACGTAATATAAAATTCTAAAAAATATGTAATAATTTTATTCTCATTTTTACTTTCATTATAAAACATTATTTTAACAGAAAACAGAAATTTGTTTGTAGTGAAAATTCGAAATTCTTATAATTATATTATAACCTATTATTTTTTTACTTATGATCTTAATTGTAAAATCACGTAAAATTATAGAAAAATTACAAATATGCATAAATCTTTGTGACGACACCGTTGTCGTCACTGTATATATGTATATATTTTGTTATTGTTCATTCGTTTCGTTTCTTGTTTATACGGTTTATATTGTTCATAAAATAAAAGGCGTTAACCATAACAGTTTCTCGCAAGTAAATTCCTTGCTCGACGCCTCTGGCACCCTCCTGCGACCTCGCCTATGGGCTTCCCCACCTAGTCTCACTCCCTCCTCGACGCACGCGAGCGTGGGGGGCCTCGAGCCGTATAAAAGCCGGCTCGCGCAACAGACCGATACCTTATTCCTTTCCAGCTTCCGACCAGTTCTGAATCTCAGGGAATAACCGAGACATCTTAAATCCTGACCGTTCCTGCCGACGGAGACGGGTGTGACCTCTCCGCCGCCTGGGTTTGCCCGGCATTCGGCTTCCTGACCGTGCACGCCGACGGAGACGGGCCTGACCTCTCCGCAGCCTGGGTTTGCCCGGCACTCGGCCTCCGCGCACCGCCGCACTCCGCAATCGCGACACGCTCGCCGAACGAAACCGCGACCGACCGTCTAGGCTAAGTTTACCGTAAGCGTCCGTAGGCTAAGTTATAAGGATAAGTACTAGCGCACCGTCGTAGGTTAAGCTCGCGTAATATAAGGTAGTTATAATCACCGCGTAGGATAAGGCCTAGCATAAGATATTTACGAATAAATGGATTATTGAAAGAGGACTCGTAAGCTTGACTCTCCTACCTATTCCCGAACCTTGGCACCGGCGAGCCAGTCCGTGGCGAACGGGATAGGCCGTACCGTTACATCTTTAATAGAAAATTATTTTTTCAGGTGAACGGTAGTAAACGTACCCCATAGACGGTGACATACTTAAAAAGGAAATACTATCTGATGATTTGACAATCTCATCAAATTTAATTATGCCATTTTCCCACATTGTTAAGTCGAACTTTACAATATAAGAGTAGGCTGACTCATCATCTTTCATGAAATATAGATTTCTTGTTACCCAGTCAATGCAGAGACTATATATATAATTATCAAAGCTAGCTATTTTTGTGATAATATTTTCATTAATCTTCAATGTCATTAGGTCTCCATCTCTCAGCCAATAAATTCTATGTTCTTGTATCGAATAAGCGACATATCTTACATATCTGAAAAAAAGAAACCAATTATAATTGTATAGTAAAAAGTTATAGTTGAAATTTTTAATTTTATAGTTATTACTGCTGTAATGTTGATAATAATAAACATGTGCATAATAATAATAACTTTAATTTTATACTTAGTGTTAAAAATAATTTATGATAAATATAACTGTTTTTTTTATCAGTATACGTACTCTGACATTACGAAATTAGTAATGTTTAAATCCACGTCCAATATTTTCACACCTCGATACGTTGTGAGTAATAATTTAGGTATTGGATTTTCATGTGTAGTCGACACATTGATTAAATCCGTGTAAGGACCAGCAACAATTTTAGTATGCGCACGTACTCGAAAATAATATGTCGTGTTAGATGATAGATTGTGCACCGTGTGCTCCAATTTTGTAGCTGTGATATTTTTATCTTCCCAGATTTCTTTAAAGTCCTCGAAGGAAGAACACTGCACTTGGTACACTTGTATTATTTCATCGGCAAATTCTGGTTGGTTCCATCTGTAAAAACATAAAATTTTAGCAAAACGAAATAAAAAGGAAGACTAAGAGAACGTGGTGCAAGATGTTAGAGCGTAAAAAAGTCGAAATAATAATAAAGACTCTAAGTAAGAGACATAATATATTAATAATCAGTCAGATATAAAAATATAAAAAATATGTCTGAAAAAATTGATTCGAGTGAACAGAAAATAATATATACGTACGTTTCGATGTTTTCAAGATCTTTTTCAATGTTCGAGATGTCGTTAGAAAATAAATTAAATTAAATTAAAATTAAATTAAAATAAATTAAAATGATAAATTGAAATAAAATTTGAGCCATTTTATATTTTAACAAAATTATAACAGAATTATCAATTTGATATATTTATGTCGTTAAATTTAAGAAAAAGAAAGAAAAATGGAAGAATACAAACTGAGAATTTAGATTTCTTACCTCAATGTCACAAAAATGTCGTTTACTTTTTCTATAAATTGACTGTCGAATTGTACAAATGCTCTGAGAGATATTGGCTTGCTCAAACTTCTTAAAGATTTTAAGCTTCCTAAAGATTTTAAGATCGTACACATTAACACAGTTATATAGAAGATTAAGTGGATTATCTCAGTAAATAAAAAAAAAACAATTTAATGTGAAAATAACGGAAAGAGAAGAAATAGATACACTACAAAATATGGAAATTAACATAATATTGAACTTTAAAAAGATAATATAAGAATTTTTTGCGTTATTTAAGATTTAGAAAAGTAATCGTTAATTCATGGCAAAAACGAATAAATAATTTGGTAATTATTCGGAAAATGGTACACCTCATCGATTTTATTGCTCTTTGGATATGTTGTGGAGAAAATTATTCTGAGTAAATCTCTGCAAAAATCAAGTGGGGGACGACATTGGTTTAGGAGATATAACAAGTTAAAGTTCCAAAATTTTAATGCTTGTTGCCGCAATATCTCACCATTATACGACTCTATTTAAAAATGTAAACATGTTTAGTTTTGTGTGATATCGGTGTTATACATTTGCAAAATTCACTTCTATCATCCTCTGCTTTCGGTACTAAGCGAGGTCCACCTTTACCATCCCCTGCTTTCGGTACGAAGCGAGGTCTATAATTGTACTTTTCACGCGAAGCAAGGTTCACCCCTACAAGTACACGCCCAGACTGCACACCCCCCCCCACCCCCCCGTTGCAAACTCCATGCAAAGGAAGATTTCACATGGGTTCGCAACGGGGGGGTGGGGGTGGGGGGGGTGTGCAGTCTGGGCGTGTACTTTGTAACGCAAACATGTGCTTTTGAGAACGTAAACATGTTTACATTTTTGAATAGAGTCGTATAATGGTGAGATATTGCGGCAAGAAGCATTAAAATTTTGAAACTTCAACTTGTTATATCTCCTAAACCAATGTTGTCCCCCACTTGATTTTTGCGGAGGTTTACTTAGAATAACTTCCTCTACAACATATCCAAAGAGCGATGAAATCGGTGAGGTGTACCATTTTCCGAATATTTACCAATAATTTTTACTAAAATGACAAGTACTTTTCGAAAAATTCTTATAGCTTATAAAATCAGAAGTATAATATTTGCTTTAAAACAGAGTAACATATTAATAAAATTGATTTTATCCTAAATTATAACAATTTTTATGTATAATGTTATGTTTATATTATGCTTTTCTGTTTCTTTTTAGAATTAAAATTTATATTCTTTTCAATACTGGAAGATATTTTTAGATTTGATTGCCACTCTCTCTTGAATTTAAATTATATTTATACCTTTTTATCATAGATTTTGTTATTAATGTTTTATTTTTTTGCAACTTACCGATAGATTCTGGAATGATAGAAATATTTGCAAGTACAATTTCATCGACTTCCCGCTTATTTCTCACAGTACTATCAAAATGGCTCCGGTCAGATTTAAATTTTAGTATATGATGCTCACTTTTCTCGGACATTGAAATATCCTTCATAAAGTGTAACATTCGAAAAGAATTAAGTGAATATCATTAAGACGTTTCTGGCTTTTAATGATAAATTATATAATATATAAAATTAAACAAAAAATTGCCATTCGTTTTTGCTTAATAATATCGGTTTGATATATACCATTCCTAAATGATATAAATTGAATGTGATGTAGTTTTATTCATGAAATCTATTTGTTATTTATTTTTTTTAAGGCATCTTGCATATCAAACATAACTCATGTCAAAAAGAAAATTAATCAATAGATTAACGAGAATCAATGAGGATTCATAACAGCTTTTGTCAAGTACAAGCGAAAGTGTAGCTCTTTGCAATCATATATTAAAACAATTTTGTCTAACGATTTGATTCTTTCTCACGATAGGTTAGTTAACTCTATTCAATTATACTGTAACTCATATTTTTTTTTTAAATTTGCCGATATTACTAAAGTTTTATTAATGTTTGTACTTCAAGAATAAAAAGATTAAAAATATTGTTTCTTTAGTTATTAGTCATAGAATTATATAAATTCTTTTATTTATTACCTTGTCAAGTTTTTTCGCGAATTGTTTCGAATGTTCGTTATAATTTTAACACAAACAAATTCAGCAAATAATATAATATAATAGTATAAACCGATAATGTCTCGATAAGAATATGTGTATATAATTGTATATAAATGGATATATGTATAATGAAAATTAATATAAATTCTGGCGATAGTTGTTAAATATATTGCCTATCGAAATATTAGCGTTAATAGATACAACTTGAAGAACTTTGATGAATGATTTTTTTATCAGACAGATTTTCTATCTCGATATTTAGTAACTCTGTCCCGTTATATAATTATCCTAAACACAAAGAAATGATGCTAATTTTCTAAATTAATTTTATAAAATAAAATCTACATTAATATAAAGCTTTAATCAATAAAATTATATATATATATATATATAAGTAGTTGTTATAGGAGAGTTCTAATCCAGGGCCTCTCAGGGGGGGTGAGGCGCGAGGGGGAACCGCGGTACGGGGGAGAGTGATGTCACGCGCGGGGAAGGAGGAACCGCGGCGCGCGGTGGGTGACGTCACCCGCGGAGAAGGGGGATCCGCGGCGCGAGCGATGGACGAGGGGGTCCGCGAGGTGAAGGGGGATCCACGGCGCGAGCGATGGACGAGGGGGTCCGCGAGGTGAAGGGGGATCCACGGCGCGAGCGATGGACGAGGGGGTCCGCGAGGTGAAGGGGGATCCGCGGCGCAAGAGATGGACGAGGGGGTCCGCGCAGTGAAGGGGGATCCGCGGCGCGAGAGATGGACGAGGGGATCCGCCCAGTGAAGGGGGATCCGCGGCGCGAGAGATGGACGAGGGGGTCCGCGCAGTGAAGGGGGATCCGCGGCGCGAGTGATGGACGAGGGGGTCCGCGCAGTGAAGGGGGATCCGCGGCGCGAGCGATGGACGAGGGGGTCCGCGCAGTGAAGGGGGATCCGCGGCGCGAGAGATGGACGAGGGGATCCGCCCAGTGAAGGGGGATCCGCGGCGCGAGAGATGGACGAGGGGGTCCGCGCAGTGAAGGGGGATCCGCGGCGCGAGTGATGGACGAGGGGGTCCGCGCAGTGAAGGGGGATCCGCGGCGCGAGCGATGGTGGTGTCAGAAGGACAGCGCTACGTATGAGAAAAGGACAGTGCAAAGTGTGTGAAGAGGACAGTGCTACGAGTGTGACAAGGATGGCGTTAACGTGGGACAAGGATGACGTATAGGTGGGAGAAGGACGACGCAAAGGTAAGTGAGCCACGAGTATATGAAAGAGAGAGAACGATAACGCAAAACAACACGTGCGAGAGAGACAACGATAATATCGCGAGACTTGCAATTAGCGCGCGAAAGAGAGAACGATAGCGCGAAGACAACGCGTGCGAGAAAGAGATATCACGATACTTATAACTAGTGCGCGAGAGAGAGATAGCGCAAGGGACGGAACTCAAGGAGAGACGCGTAAATAATCACATTTTTTTTATTGAAACAACATTTATTTTAAAATCTATTATGCATTTTTTCTGTGTCATAGCGCAAGAGATTACTTATTCTAAGCATGAGAGAAAGAGATAGACTTACAACTAGCGCGTGCGAGAGAGATTACTAATTCTAATCGTAAAAGATAGACTTAAGATTAACGCACGAGAGAGAACGATATCGCGATGCTTATAACTAACGCAGGGATGGGAACGCAAGGAGAGGCATGCAAATAATTAGATTTTTTTAAAATTAAAATATAAAATTTATTAAAATGTGTATGTGTTAATACAATTGTGTGTGTGTGTGTGTGTGTATTAAATTATAATTAATAATAATATAATATAATATAATAATAATATAATAATAATAATAATATAAAATATATTATAATAAAAATAATTTGGGGGTGCGGGGGTGGGGGATGGTCACTCCTGGAAGGAGCGATGTGTCGGGCTGAGGGACTCCGCTCCTGTAACAGAAAAAAGACACATTTCATCAGATTTTAATAATTATTTTATAATAATTTATTTAATATAAAAATAATACTTACAATGTTATCCATTTATTTAATTTGTGCAAATGGGGCACATATTACATGGTAATATTTGATGTAAATTTTTCTTGCACTCTTTGCAATAAGTGCCCATTAATAGAGCACAATAATCCGTTTTATGTTTTCGAACGGAGTATACGTTGTGAAATGATGATGCTAATCTTAAAAAACAATCGGAACAATACTTAGTTCCTTCTTCCATATCGTAATAATAATATTTCATGCGACACATTTTTATAGTAACAACCAGATTATTTATTTCCATCACGTTTAAATGTTTAAATTTTTTCAGTCTTAATTCTTCATCATTATCACTGGCATAATCTGAATCCACTAAGGATGGTATTTCCACCTCTTCGGATTCTTCCTCAGAGCCATCGACATCCATTTGATTTCCATCTTCGACTATAACAACCTCCTCAATGTCCTCATCAACGATAATAACATCTTCGTCTTCAATGTTGATGATGATTACATCTTCGTCTTCATCATCGATGAAAATTACGTCTTCTTCGGCCATTGCACTAACGTAACACACAAGACTAACGAAACGCAAAGAACAACGAAATAATATTCTAATGTCGCAGACTCCTCTTCATTATATATCTTTTAATCTCGCGTCTCATTCCAATTAGAGCATCGCGTCTCATCTACCTCAGCATTTCTCTACATCTTTGGCGGAGCGTGTTGAGAAAAATTGTCGACTATTCTTATTCGTATGGAAGGAAAGAAATAAAATCATAGATAGAATAAAAATAATTATTTATTGCACGCATCGTAAAGAATATCATTTACAGCACATGTTAATAATTCGCAATCGATCAATGATTCGCTGTCAAAGACATCACTCTCACGTAACGTTTTTACAGCATCGCATACAGTAGTAATATTATTACGTTGTAATACAGTTTCAAATTGTTTAAATTTTTCATTTACGAGATACGTATTCTCGCATAACCAATTGTGCATATGATCGATACAATTTTCAAAATTAAATAAATGTAATAATGTTTCTGGTTTCATGTACAAAGAATTTTCGCATAATGCAAGTTTTACAATTTTCGATTGATACATTTCAATCGTTAAATCTCCAATTCTTAATGGGGGAGCAGTCGATTGTAGAAATTGTTCAACGTCTGCTTGCTTCCGCATCAACAAATTCCACGTTGAAAAGGACAACACTATTTGATTGCCTCGATTATCACCGAGAATCAGTTCCACGTACGATACAGCTCCAACGCTTATACCAATGTCCAAATACTTGTACGACGTCGGGGTTAGAGCGTACCTTCTTCCAAGTATGCGAGCCGCACGACGAGGCTGAATACTATAAAATATAAATAATTAGACAACAATATTAAAAATCAATAAGTAACAAATTTTTTAAACGATTTAAACTTACGTGTCACATTTCTGCTTCTTACACGGTGGAGTTTCACCGTTTCGAATCGGAACGTAGAAATTCATATTTCTTCAGCGGTGAACCTTTCACACACGCGATTGATGCAATACTGCAATCGTATTAGAATCAATATCAATTCAAATAGTATCCCAAATTGCGATGTAGAGGGGATTATTGCTGACGCAACATTTTAATTTCCTCCAAAATTTTGTCGCGCCGATGTATGGCTGCGATGACATCATCATCTTCGGAACAAAGATTTAGCTGAAATTGCTAAAATCGAGCGCCGATGTACGGCTGCTCCTGATACAATCACATCAAAATTATTCAAATGTACGTGACAAAACGGGAAATTTTCAAGGTTAAGATCTGCATCGAATCTAAGATTTAGCTGAATTTGCAAAAATCGAGCGCCGATGTACGGCTGCGCCTGATGCAATCACGTTAAAATTTTCAAATGTACGTGACAAATAGTAAAAAAATAATTGCCAAGGTTAAAATGTGTATTATCCCTAGACAAAGATTTAGCTGAATTTACTAAAATCGAGCGCCGATGTACGGCTGCGCCTGAAGCAATCGCACCAAAATTATTCAAATGTACGCGACAAATAGTGAAAAAATAACCGCCAAGGTTAAAACATGCATCATCCCCAGACAAAGATTTAGCTGAAAGCGCTAAAATCAAGGGCCGATGTACGGTTGCCCCTGATGCAATCATGTTAGATTTTTCAAATGTACGTGACAAAACGTGAAATTATCAAAGCCAAATTGCACACGGTACTACGGGGAATTTTTTGTAAGATGAAATCGTTCTAGAATGTTCGATGATAAAACAATACATGAGACGGTATATAAATCATGATAGAGAGATGCACTCCACCAGTAGCTAAAGTGCATCAGACCTGTCATTAGAAACGCTAAATTTTGCAAGTGTACGTTAGCAATATGGAGGAGCAAATTTTGCGAGAACAATCCGCTTTGCTTGATTCATTGGAAAACTACATTGTGTGGGAGCAACGATGCGACGAGTACATCGAGTCGCTGGAAGAGCAAAGTCGAATCAAACGGCCGCGATTATCGATCGGAAATCGACAATCACTGATTGCTCGGATCGCGCGCCTCGAAGGTTTGAAAAATTCGGTACGTGGACGTTTCGTACACGCGGGTGCCGGATGTAGTGCGCGTCAAAATGCACTTGTGTGGCGCGAAATTGATACGGCGTTCGAGAGTCGCGTATCGACTGGTGCGGTGATAAACTATAATCACATTGAACCACGCCAATTTCTCGATGACGCCAAAGACATTGTGTTGGAACATGCAGGACGCTTTAAAAAAACACAACAGTGTAAAAGTGAACACTATATTCAACGGCGAATTTGTGTCGGGTGATAAACACGCGAATAAAAGTGTGAATACGAGAAACTATGAACTCTTTCGCACATCCGATTTACGCGAGTGGTACGAACGGCGCGTTATCGAGTCCACCCTAGCGTCTCTGGAAGAGTTTCAGGAACGCGATAGCGGGTGGGCATTGTCGCGAATACTGAACTTGACTGTAAATATAAACAAGTACAATCCTATGCGCGCGGGATGTCACATCAAGTTACCGCGGGAGATTATGATGAAGAGAGCGGTGGTTAACGTGCAATCAAAGGACAATGCATGTTTCGCGTGGGCAGTGGTCGCCGCTCTGTATCCCGCCGAAAGTCATGCGGAACGGGAATCATCATACCCGCATTACGTGACAGTGCTGAATCTCCGGGACATTGAGTTTCCAGTGACTGTGAATCAGATTAAGAAATTTGAACATGCAAATAACATTTCAATCAATGTGTACGACATCGAAGACAAAAACATTGTTCCAATACGTCTTTCGCAGCAGAAACGGGACAAGCATGTGAATCTGCTGTACACTGAAGACGGCAACAGCGTGGGACATTTCGCTTGGATCAAGAATTTATCCCGGCTCGTGAGCTCGCAATTGAGCAAACACAATGGTCAAAGATATATCTGTGATCGGTAAGTTTATTTTATATTATTTGAAAATTATAATTTATATAAAAAATCTTATGATAAAAAATTTTTTTTCTTTTACAGATGCCTTCATTATTTTAGTTCGGACAACAAGTTGCAGTCGCATACGGTCGACTGCGGAAAGCTAAACGACTGCGCTGTCCGATTGCCGAGCGACAAGGACAAGTGGCTCGAGTTCAGCAACCCTAATCGGAAGGAGCGGCTTTCATTTGTGGTCTACGCCGACTTGGAATGCGTCCTGGCCAAGACGAAAGAAGAAAAATTATATCAACGCCATCGGGTATTTAGTTTAGCTTATTATGTACATTGTTCGTACGACGACTCATTATCGACGTATCATTCGCGTCGTAGCGTTGATTGTACAGCATGGTTCGTCGCAGACCTTAAAAATTTAGCAATTCGCGTTAAGAATATTTTAAAAACAAATGTCCCCATGGTAAATTTAACATTCGAAGAGTGGGAGAAATTCCATAGCACCACTCGTTGTCATATATGCGAAAAGCCGTTTGCGCAAGATGATACACGCGTTCGCGATCATTGCCATCTGACCGGGCGGTACAGAGGTCCTGCACACTCAAATTGTAATCTAAATTATAAAGATTCTTTTTGTATTCCGATAGTGTTTCACAATTTATCCGGTTACGATTCTCATTTTATTATCGAGGAAATAGCCACAGCGTTCGAAGGGAAAATCGAGTTATTACCGATAACCAAGGAAAAATATATTTAGTTTACCAAAAGTGTTGATCTTAAAGAAGAAGAATCAAAAAATCAAATAAAATTACGTTTCATTGATTCATACAAATTTCTCGCATCGAGTCTCGATAAATTGGCATCATTTTTGGACAAAGATAAACTCAAAATTTTAAAATCGGAATTTCAAAATTTATCAACAGAAAATTTCAATTTGTTAACACGAAAAGGTGTATTTCCGTACGAATACATCGATTCCGTCGACAAGTTGCATGATACGTGTTTACCACCGCGCGAATCGTTTTACACTTCCTTGACCGGTGAAACTGTATCCGAGAGCGATTCCGCACACGTCGAGAACGTCTGGACACGATTCTCCATTCGGACGCTAGGCGAATATAGCGACTTGTACCTCAAAATTGATGTCTTGTTATTAGCCGACATTTTCGAAAACTTTCGAGATAAATGTATCGAAAGTTACGGACTCGACCCCGCGTATTATTATACTCTCCCCGGATACACGTGGGACGCCATGTTGAAGCATACAAAGATCACGTTCGAGTTGCTTACAGACATCGACATAGTTATGTTTATCGAACGTGGTATATGCGGTGGTCTGAGCCAATGTTCGGGTAGATACGCTCGCGCTAATAACAAGTACATGGAGTCGTACGATCCATCGAAACCATCATCGTACTTGATGTACTTTGATGTAAATAATTTGTACGGATGGGCAATGTGTCAACCGCTGCCATATGCTGATTTTCGATGGGTCGACGATGTGTCAAATTTTGACGTATCATCCATCGCACTAAATTCGCCTACGGGCTATATCCTCGAAGTGGACCTCGAGTACCCGCAACATCTTCACGATGCGCACACTGATCTACCGTTTTGCCCGACACGCGACAAACCACCTGGCAAACGGGAATTCAAGCTGCTTGCAACGTTATACGATAAGAAGCGTTACGTGATACACTATCGCAACCTGCAGCAGTGCACGCGACACGGCCTTCGTGTAACAAAAATACATCGAATTTTACAGTTTTCACAATCTCCCTGGCTTCAAAATTATATAGAATTAAATACACATTTCAGAACATTGGCTAAAAATGATTTCGAAAAAAATTTATACAAATTAATGAATAATGCGGTGTTTGGTAAAACGATGGAAAATGTGCGCAATCGTGTCGATGTAAAATTATTAACAAAGTGGGACGGTCGGTACGGCGCAGAGGCGATGATCGCGAAACCAAATTTCCACAGCAGAAGTGTTTTTTCGGAAAACTTAATCGCTGTGGAATTGCGTAAACTCGAGGTGAAATTCTACAAGCCGATTTACGTGGGTATGTGCATCCTCGACATATCCAAGACATGTTTGTACGAATTTCATCACGAGTATATGACACCAATGTATCGCGACAAATGTCGGGTAATGTATACCGATATGGACAGTCTCATATATCACATCGAGTGTGCGAATGTGTATGAGAATATGAAGCGTGACATTGTTAGATTCGATACGAGCAATTATGCGGTGGACAATGCATATGGTATACCGCTTCTAAATAAAAAGGTGCCGGGTCTGATGAAGAACGAAAATAACGGTGCCATAATGACCGAATTCGTCGGGCTCAGAGCAAAGATGTACGCGTTACGAGTGAATGGGAAAAAGGATACGAAGAAAGTCAAAGGCGTCAAAAGCAACGTTGTCGCGAGAACGATAACGTTTGACGATTACACGCGGTGCTTGAATGAAAAGATTGAAATGACGCGTCAGCAGTCGTGTATACGATCTAAATTACACCAAGTATACACGATTCGCGAGACGAAAATTGCTCTGAGTCCGTACGACGACAAGCGGTATATCGTACCCGATACCACCGATACGCTACCGTGGGGACATTATCAGATACCGTTGTAAATAAATGTATATATTTTATTTATTGTATATTTTGTACATAATCATGTATATATTTTGTACATTTTATATTATATATTTTTATATTTATATATATTTTATATACGCATATTTTATATGTTTCAATAAATGTTTACAACACATTATTTTTATGGAGTTGTATGATTTATCCATTCCCAACCATTTCACGTAAACCTCGTCACCCTTTTTTTGTAAAATTTTTTCCACGAGATATACGTCAGGATTGGCGACGCGTTGTAACTCATATTCGTAGAATCCTCCAGCGACGGGATTTCCCCGCGAATCTTCGAGTATAAATGTCGCGGGATTAGTTTTCTGAACCTCGATAATCTTAAAAACTTCGGTCGTCCAATTTGGTGTGAAACCTTTTTCAAAAATGGTCTTGTATTTGCTCACGCGTACCGAATCGCCTACTTTAAATTTTGCAGTAGCCGCAATTTTTACGTTGCTATACACCGTATTTAAAAGTTTTTCGGTGATCGTCGGAGTGACGTCGACAGATCTCATACCGATGGTGCGATGTTTTCGCGTATTGTACTCTGCAACGAGTCGAGATAGTTCATCGATCCATTTATAATTTCCATTCAATGTAAACATTTTCCACATATTGTTTTTTAAAGTACGATTGAATCGTTCCACGACTGAGGCTTTCATAACGGAATATGTTGAGTAATGATTAATGTTATGTTTCTTCATAAGTTTCTGCACACTCGAGTTGTAAAATTCTTTTCCCCTGTCGGTTTGAAAATTTTTCGGACATCTTTTATCGTCTCCAATAATCTTTGCGATCGTTTCGGACATTTCGTTCCCGCTCTTACTCTTGAACGGTACGGCCCACGCATACTTGCTCAACACATCGATAACCGTGAGTATGTATTTATGACCTTTGTTGAGTCGAGAGTACGAACGCATGTCCACCACGTCCGCCTGCCACAGATCATTGTATCCGCGTACAATGACGCGTCTTCGTGGAAAATTTCTTCTCACCGGAGCATGTAATTCCTCGACTAGTTGCCGCTTTTCGGAGGTTCTTTTGTTCTTTCGCACGTTTGATCGAGGCATAATTAATATGCGATATTAGTATATCTCGCTTACTGTGTCGAGTTAGATGTTGCATGTCTCAGCACATTCTTTATCTCATCCATCATTAATTGCAGCGCCTGCACGTTTGTTTCGAGCGCGATAATTTTTTGTTCAATTTCTCCCTGCCGATCTCTCAAAAGTTTATCCACGTATCGTTTGTTGACGACGTCGGTATCAGCTTCCGGTTGCGCTACGCGTTGAATCTTGCGCGACCTTGCGTCAAAGCCGGTAGTAGTTTGGCAGAGAGCGTTATCGCGAACGTAATTTCTCAATAATCCATTCCATACATATTACAAATTGTTCGACGTTCCCAATGATAATCTGAATTTATTAATCGATATTTCGGTACCGAGAACATTGACCGAATGACACGTATCGCTGACGCATAGTTTAATTTATAATAATGCCGGCCTCGCGAAGTTCTTCGATAATCGACAAGATTTCATTGTCGTGAGCATTGTTGCCGCCTCGACGCGAGGCGTCCAGCAATCGCAAACGATCCACCAATTCGTTGGGATCGTTCCAATGCACGTAATCGATCATGTTGTCGCTTAACGTCATGGTGCGCGGCGCGTCTATACCTCTTCCCATCTTTCTATCGGGGAATAATGGTGCAATTATATATTTGTACTTGTACCCTTTATTAGTTTTAATAGGATTATTAACTTTGTTGTCACGTTTATGCGCATTTGTTATATTTAATATACTTTAATATTTATGCAAATCATCTCGAGTATATTTTTTATGATTGGGAAATTTTTTAAAAATCAAATCGTAGATACCTTCGGTTCCCTTATATTTTATTCCATCGATAATTATATTATCTTCCTTGTCCACATCGAAACATTTATCACCTAGCATCATTCCTTCGTTGGTAAATTTAACACCGTAGACGTAATCTATACTCTTATTTTTATCAACACTCATAATATCTCCTATATATTTTTGCGCCAGTGGACCTAAATGCTCTCGAAACGTTTTCTGACCTTCGGACGTTTCTATTTCGTGTCGGACCGATGTTACAAAAGAATCGGGTGTGGTCTCGTAAATTTCTTCGACGGACGTGGATGGTATTGTTTGACGCGGTTGTACTTTTATCGGAGTAGAAACAGTAGCCATATTAGAAAATTGCTTCCTTCGCTTTGATCGATTCCGGGTGTCGAATATATCGGTGAATCGTTTATCGGCATATTTATCCGTGCTCGCTTTATTCCTTGCTTGGACTCTTTTATTTTTTCCTCATGCTTCTCACCAAACGTCAAACTCAACGGTTCGATTTTCGACGCATCAGATTCCACAGTATTTTCGACAAGCTGTTTTAAAGGCTCGGTAATCAGTTTAAATTGCCTTTCCAATATGATATCTTCCTCCATTTTACCAGTTTTCAAAGCGCGATATTTTTTGCGAATCGATTCGCTCGTTTTTGCAATCTCTGTCGTAATCTTTTCACGATCGCCGTTCATGATGCTCGATCGATGTGTCGATGATGACTGATCGCTTTACGGTATCGCGAAATCATTTAAATCCCCTTCTATATCGTCCATTGATCAACATACTATCTTTATCAATGACTACGAAGCCATATTTGCGTTGCCAACATTTCTGACTCAATGCACGGAAATCGTCGTAAGACATATCGGTATTCACGTGATCGTTGTACACATGTTTCAAATTTGTGCCGTCTTGTTTAAACAGGTCAGCAGGTTCGCGTTGTCGCGTATAAGATGCTTAGGTATCTTGGCATACGTCTGACAAAGAGAAACAGTCAACGCTCGAGTGTCGACCATTGCAAAATACTCTCTTATCGTATCCTGCTTGTCGCATGCCACGTCATCAAAGATAAAGATGGAATTCGGAAGCGCCTCGCTCGGTGGAATGACATCGCTGTTATTAGAGAAGTAAATATCCGATTTCATCTATAGTGCTAGTAAATTTTTC
>NW_020229631.1:0-22071 GCF_003227725.1 Camponotus floridanus
TTCCAGCAGTTCGAAGAGTACACGTGCCTGTTTAAAATAGTCTCCCATTTTATTCTTGGTCTTCAAACGAACGAGCAGAAATCATTATTAATAAATTTAAAGAATCCCGTGTGAGGTTGCCGGGTCCTCCATCGGCGCCTTCCGAGGTGCGGAATCGGGGAAAACCCGCTAAAAATAAGTACCAGTAGTTAGTACTAGGCGGGTTCTAACTCAGGTCCTCTCAGGGGAGGTGAGGTGCGAGGGGATCTCAGCGGAGCGGGGTATGACGTCACGCGGGATTGCGAGGTGGGGGATGCACGTGTTGGATGTTTTATGACATGCATAAACAAAAAAAAAGGACGGTAATTCTTTGAAGATGATTTTGGGCCTAACCAAAAAAATCTTTTTATCATCTTTTTTATTTTATTTTATTTTTTATTTATTTTTTATTTTACTTTTTGAGGAAAAATTTTAACAGTGCCAATTTCGACTGCTTTTTGTACTCTCCCCCGCTCCCCCGTTTACATATCAGCGCCGATGTTTGGCTGCTTTGTACTCTCGAAGTACACCCTAATATAGATAATTCCAGGTTTTTTTTCCCGTTCGACGTATGAACAATAGAGATTAAAGCGGACAAGCTTTCAGAGATTGTCGGGGACAAAAAATTTTTTTTTTTGCAAATGGGATATTGTAAAAAAACCTTTTATAACCCTTTATATATATTTAATAACTTTATTTCATAACTTATATTTTTGAGATTTCGTCCAACCTTTTCAGCAATCTGTGTATCGACGTAATATAATAGGCATTTCCTACGATAGGTACATTTGCAAAAAAATTTTGTCCCGACAATCTCTGAAAGTATGTTAGTCGAATATGAGGATTGAAGCGCATCAGATCATATATAATTCTTTTAAATTTTTTCATACATTATCTTTTACACATTTATATTTTAAATTCTTTTAAATTCTTTTAAATTTTTCTTACAGTATCTTTTTTTACACACTTTATATAATATACATTTATATTTTAAATTCTTTAAAATTTCTTTTGCACACTATGTATATAATACACATTTATATTTTGTATATTTTAAATTCTTTTGCACACTATGTATATAATACACATTTTATTTTCTTTATTAAAAATTAATTAATTAATATAAAAAAAAATCTGATTTATTTTCCAAATTCCTCTCTCCCCTCTCTTTTCATTGCTCCATTTATTACTAAATTATAAGAAAACTATTAAAAAATTATATTAAATTATCAAAAATAATTTCATTGCGTGATATCTCTTCTCTCACGTGCGCCGTATCACTCCTTCTGTCTCTTTCTTTCCTAGTGTTTACTCTCTCATGATAATTCTCTCGCAAGGAGCTATGCATGAAAGCTGGGACGGGAGAGCACGCCAAAACGCAAAGAAAGTACACCATAATATAGATTTATAACTATTTATTCTGCTTATATATTTAGTATACAAATATAATTTTTGTCTTACATATTAAGAATTAAAAGCTAAAGCTGCCAGCTCGCAATCGACGAGTTGATGCTTGTTGAAAACATCACTCGCGCGTATTACATATGATACTTCTTTCGGATCCGTTACAGTGGACGCGATATTGCAGAATTGCGTAAATTTAACATCAACTGTTTGAATAATTTTATCTAATCGATCAAAAGTTACATCTATGCATTGATCGAGATCGACATACGATGTAACGTCGATTCGACCATCATCATGCGTACATCCGAAGTTTCGAGACTTATGAGTTTGACGTCTTAATCGTACGAACTCTCACTGTTAGCGGTCCAACGCTTATGAAATTGTAGTCATCTTTAGAATCGTTCCGAAGTAAATTTTGAATATTGCGACGTTGCTCGTAGAGTCCTTTCCACGTTTCGAGAGATAATATCAGTTCCTTTCCTCGATGATCTCCTATGGCAATCTCCACGTAACTCGGTGGACCCACGTTGATACCAATTTCGAGGAATTTGAATTCCGTAGCTGTCAATGCGTATCGTCTACCTAGTATACGAGTCGCACGACGCTCCAACGAAATGCTATAGAAAAATTAAAATTAAATAATAGTAATAAAATTATAAAAATAGAAAAAAGTTAAATGAAACTTACTCGTCACATTTGTTCTCAAACGATGAAGTTTTATTACGACTCGGCACGTAATTATTATTCACGCGTCTTCCGACGTCGCTGCCGCTACTGCTTCTTTCGACGTAGTACATTTCTTTGAAGGTTATGAAAAGTGAACCACGAGCGGTTAACGGCGAGACTGATCGTACAGGAATTAACCGGGTATACGTGACGCTCATCTTCCAAAAGTATAATGTGGTGGGGGGATCAATGCTTCTAACGCTTTGAATTTTAGGAGAAGGGTGAAATAACGCTCAGATAAAATATTCTTAGAAAGGAAAGGTCTAGGGAGGGGGAAATAAGAGATAAAACACATATTAATGTTTACATATTTGTTTTATTTTTTGCAATTCTTTCTGGCGTTGCGACCACCAGTTAAATATTTTAAATACATTTTGTAATGCGCAATTCTTAACATGTTTTCCACATCGCATACTATTGATAATATCTAATTTATTTAAAGCATCAATATCTTCGTAATCTGCATCCAAGATTTCAATAATATAGCCATTCCTCGCATCGTCTAGTATATCGGTCAACCATTTTCGCTTTTCAAGTCCTTTAACGTATACGACAGACGATTCTTCTTCTTCTTCTTCGTGTATCGTACCAACGACAGCTGTTGTAATTACACGCTGAGCCAAACCATACGGAACGTTTCCGTCTTCCCATTGTAATCCGTGATAATTTCTAATCAGCCATGAGACTTGACATCGCTCAGATTTTGTAAGCACGCTCCACGGTACGGGACTTGCGAAAAAGTAATGCGATAGAACGTATCCCTTTCTCAAGACTGCCGCTTCCTTCACGACAAAATTTTTCCCACGATAAAGCCTTGCAGATCCACAAACGTTGGTACAGACATGGCGAAATCTCTCTCTTCGATACATCAGTCGAGAGGAATGACAAAACTCTAAAACCATCTCGCAAGACTTTGATTTATATCATGCTGCTCTTCCCCCTCTCTCTTGTGTCGATGTTATCGCCTAGGTGATTTTGCGTACAACGTTGGTCAACGAATTGTACTGGATCACGCGATCGTGTATGATGAGACAGTACGCAGTGGTATTCGGCGGCACGTTCTCCTTACACTCGAATTCCAATCTCACATCCACGGTCGCGCTCTTGACTGATTCGTTTTGTCGAGAACAATCAATAATCATGAACGGACCGTGTTGTAGAAACTTCAGGACGGTGAGACTCGGCTCGAGATACTCGTGTCCGTAATAATTCTTGCAGAAGCGTGCATATGTGTCATACAGAATGGCATATCTGCCTTTTTCGAAATCCAGATTCATATCGTCGTACGGATAATATTCCGAATTCAGATAGAGTTTCACGTTGATCAAATTGCAATCGTCGAATGCACCCACATCCTTAGACATGTCATTCTTCCGACCTGTCTGCAGAGCGAAGATAACGTATCGTGGTTTCTCCAGCTGAGTCGCAGTCTTAACGGCCCACGAATGCTTGGTTGTAAACTGCAATAGCGGATACTCGTACAGATCCCACGAGCGAAAAGCCATGTTGAGATATCGTCCGCTTTCCAGAGCACGCAGCATCGACAACTTTTTGATTTCGCTCAACAGCACGTGAGGCATTCGCCATTGTATCTTGAATATGTCGATCACAGGCTCCTGCACCGAACTTCCAAGCAGACAATTGTTGTCGTTGCGCGATCGTATCAAGATCAATTCGTGACGAGCGTTAATCACCACGCGTCTGTAATCCTCGCAAAATCCCAGCAACATGTAGAGCGGTACGCAAAAATTGAAATGTCCATTCGCGTAGGTAGACGTCTCCCAGCCGGCATTTTTCAAAATCACGTGTCTATCGGTTGATGCTGTTTGCATAGTTTTTGAGCGTAGTAGTTATTCCTACGTTTCTATTGCGATCAATCTCAACACCGTCGAGTTCGTATCGAATCTCATCGAACATGAATGCGACGCGATTTTTTCCCAGTAACACTTCATTTTCTCCTCCAGCTTGTGGTTTGTTTTTCGTTAGTTTTCCCTCGATGTATAGGAAACTCTCATGCGGCAGCGTATACAAATCCTGTTGTTGTATGGGTATTCTTATCTCGTCATTGTGTCCGAACGTTGTATTGGCAAACGAGTTGTACGTGTGAGTCTCGATCTTGACGATACGATCGTCAAAGATAGGTTCGTCATCGATGTTGAAGATGTCGATCATCGTTCAGCTGTTTCGCACCGCGAATCCCAAAGATTGCAAAAACGCAACGTTCGATGCGTCGAGTTTCTTTTTTCGGATGATTGGATATTAGCGAACGTCGATGTTGTTGTTGTTGGTGTCACTGATTTCGTAAAGATTGTGTAATCTCTCACGTCTTTCGATCCATTCAACACGAGCATCTCATACGTCGCATACGTATGTTATCGCCGCAGCCGTCGTACGTGCAATCTTACGGTGAAGTAACTCTTCTCCTCGAAAATCGAGCAATCGTCCGTTTTGGTCGACAACGCGTAACGTTAAATCCGTAATGCTCCGCGTGATGATCGGCAGGTAAATGATCTGCGCCGGCGTTTCCGATATCCCGGCGGTACCCTCGGTGAAAATTCATGTATCGTATGAACGAGTTTGCTGTTGTTGTACGCGCCCGCGGTCACGTTACATTCTACGCGGATAATATTAACGTTGATAATGTTAATCGGCATGTTCGATTCGTACCATTTTCCCGACTCGAGAATACGATTCGAGAATCCTAGCAGCGATCCAATGTTGCCGAGTTTGCTAAAGTTTAATCTGTATGCGCATTTGATCTCGCTCCTCATCGTATTGTAATTAGTGCGGAATCGGATATTTGTCATCTTTATTGACACCGTGGTCAATGTGTTTCGTATCGCGATGTTGCCGTGAAATTGCACGTTTCAAAAATTCATGTATATCTCGCAACTCGTACGATTCCTCGGGAATCGTAATTTCCGCGTCGTCTTTGCCAAAGTAAAATTTATTATTCGAGGAATTCACATTCGGTATCGTGTGATAAGTCTCAAAATCCGTTAGACCGAGTTCGTATGCATCGTCGCCCAAATCTACGGCGAGAAAGAAGTTTGCAGTGAGAACGCTACTCTTCCCACTCAACGTGAATGTCATAGACATGTCGGCAAAACTGTTTAACGAATACTGAGTTAAATAGCGCAAAATCAGTCTTTAAATTCGCACGCATCGAACGTTCGAAGAAACTGCAAGCACAATTGTCCACAGATGCTCTGATCGTAAGTTTGAACAGGTGTGTAATTGTACTGTATCTTCGTTACGTTTTCCGAAATATTGCACGTTCATTCGGTGGTCGAAGATTGCCAAAACTGTCGAAATATATAACGCAATTTCCCCTCTTTGCGTACGCTACCCAATGAGTACCTGGTCCTTCGACGCTATCCAAATTTACGATGCCGCTCTCGTTTTGATAAATACAACCGATCGGTAAAGAGTTGCGCATGAAAACACCTCTAAAATATGGAATGCGCATACGTTTTGCCAATTGCAGCAATTGTACGTTGGTAGTTGCACCCTGCGGCATTTTTAGCGTCTCTTTGACGTTTTTTTTTTCTCGGTGAGGCTCCTCGTCCGTGTTTGTAAGGAGCGAGATATAATCCATGACCTTCCATGGCGCGATTGTGACGTAGCATCTCCTGCAACTGACGTTGCGCGGCTTTTCTGTCGTTCACCACCTTCGCTACACCAATCGCTCCACCGATCAGGGATCCGAGCGCTCCCAACATTGGTAGAATCGGCAATATATCGCTGCATTTCGCTACCGGAAGTATCCGTTTCTTCGCCGTTCTTTTCTTCATCTTCATTGTCTTCAGACCCATACCGAGCTTCGTCTTAGCTTTCATCGATGTCCAGACAGCTGTAGCGGCGGCTCTCTCACCGAGAGTCGAATCTCTCGCAACGATGCGATTCCGCGCTTTCTCGGCGAGTATCCTATCCGCAGCGTGTCTCTCGGTGAGATCGTTGCTTCGAGAGTATGCTATATCGTGTTCGCGACACGCCGCTGGATTTATACCTCGATCACTTCTGGCTAATCGCTTCTCCAACTGTGTACCTGGCCCGCAAAACTGATAGCCGGGAATGTGTAATTCGATCGGAAGTGCGTTTATCGCGTGATTTAATAGGCCTCTACCTATTTTCGTTGACATTCGCTGCAATTCTTTATCAATGGCGTCGGACCGTCGATGTGCGTTTCCTGCCACGGCTGATCGTAGTGTTTGTAACAGCGACGATACGTCTGAACCTCCGGATCCGCCTTTATATATTCTGGAAGCTTGTCCCACACGTAGTGAACGTGATCACCGCACATTCGCAACAGAACTGCTTTCGACACAAATTGTAGCTGTTCGACGCTTAAATCGCAAATGTCGGAAGGACTTGATAGCAGAATGAACATTTTTTCTCTACTGAGCGACTCGTGATTTCGCGCACCTATAAATAGGCAGGCGTTCGATCCAATCAACAGTGTTGAAAAAATAAGATTCGTACGACAACCTTTGACGATTTACGTGTGAAATTGCGATAACAGATTACGATTAATGGGGAACAACGCGGAGATGCGCAGGCACGGTACGATGCTACCGACTACTATACGCGCGATCATTTGCGGCCCCTCGAATTGTGGTAAAACCAACGTTCTGAAGTCTACTGGAAAGTCCGCACGGTGTACGTTTCGAGAATGTGTACGTGTATTCGAAGTTGTTGCAACAGCCAAAATATCAATATCTGGAGAATTTGTTGACGCCGATCGACGAAATCGGCTACTTTACGTTCTCGAATAACAGTGACGTCATTCCACCGAGCGAGGCACATCCAAACTCGATTTTCGTCTTCGATGACGTGGCGTACGACAAGCAAGATACGATAAGAGAGTACTTCTCAATGGATCGTCACTCGAACGTCGACTGCTTCTATCTTTGTCAGACGTACGCGAGAATACCAAAACATCTTATACGCGACAACGCGAACCTGCTGATCTTGTTTAAACAGGATGGTACTAACTTGAAACACGTGTACAACAATCATGTGAATACCGACATGTCATACGAGGATTTCAGTGAATTATGTCGGCACTTGTTGGCAACAAAAGTATGGATTCCTAGTGATAGATAAGGACAGCTCGCTTACGAACGGGCGATACAGAAAAGGATTTAACGTGTTCGCGATACCGCAAAACGATTAGTCGCTGCCAACATTTTGTCGAGAAGGGTGAAACGCTTGACATTCCGTCAACTGGCTGAAAGCGATAATATTCGTGAGCGTGAAAAGATTGCGAAGGAGATTGAGAAAACAAGCGAATCGATCCGCAAGAAACATCGCACTTTAAAGACTGGTAAAATCGACGACAATATCGCGGTCAAGATTAGACCTATTATCGAGCCACTACAAAAAATCGCCGATAACTCTAGCTTTATCGCGATGAAAAATGAGCCGGAGAGTAACGCTGACACTATAATTAAAACATTACCCATCAAGCGGTATAAGGAGAAAGAGGAGGAGGAGGAGAAGGAGGAGGATGCGACACCGAAAAAGAGGAAACGATTGAAGGCTAAACGTTTATTGACGCCGCGTACATTGGATGAACCGCTGCTAACCTCTACACCGCTGATAACCTCCACACCGTCCGGGACAACGAGAACCGTACAATCCAGGATATCCAAATTACTTGATGAGATCGAAAAATCCCAAAAAAACCTGTTTCAAGAGGAAGTTTTCGAAACCACGGGCAACCCGCTCGAAACATCCGTTCGAAACAGATTACAAACGTCGGAAGGTCAAGAAGTGTTACGAGAGCACTTGGGATCATTGGGACAAAAATACATAGGTGCTCTTCTTAGCGGTGACGAAAGAAAAAACACGATCGATCACGTGTACGGCGTCTATTTCGACGAGAATGGAATGCGTCTCGGTAACAAACGATTCGACATTGACAAAGATGACTCTATAATCATAGACAAAGTGAGGTATATTGGTACACCAGGATTATACGAGTTGATCTTCAAGAGAATTCCCGATAAAAAAATCCTTATTAATATTTCTTTCGATAGTACATGTATTTTTTTTTAATAAGATAATAAGATGTATGAAATATACATTACATTACATAAAAATATATGCAATATAAAAATCTTTATTAATAATTCTTTTAATAGATAGTTTATCGCACACATTTTACATTTTACATTTTACATTTTACATTACATATTACAATGGTATCCTATAATGTCCCCACGGTAATGTATCTGTGGTTTCAGGTACGATATACCGCTTATCGTCGTACGTCAAAGCAATTTTCGTCTCGCAGATCGTGTATACTTGGTGCAGTTTAGATCGTATACACGACTGCTGGCGCGTCATTTCAATTTCTTCTCTCAAATACCGCGTGTAATCGTCAAACGTTATCGTTCTCGCGACAACGTTGCTCTTGACGCCTTTAACTTTTTTTGTATCCTTTTTCCCATCGACCCGTAATGCGTACATCTTTGCTCTGAGCCCGACGAATTCGGTCATTAAGGCATTATTTTCGTCCTTCATCAGGCCCGATACTTTTTTATTTTCAAGCGGTATATCGTACGCATTGTCTACCGCATAATCGCTCGTGTCAAATCTGGCGATATCGCGCTTCATGTTCTCATACACATCAACGCACTCAATGTGATATATCAAACTATCTGTGTCGGTATACATAATCTTATCGCGATACAGAGGAGACATGTACTCGTGATGAAATTCATACAAACATATCTTGGATATGTCGAGTATGCACATACCCACGTAAATCGGCTTGTAGAATTTCACCTCGAGTTTACGCAATTCCACAGCGATTAAGTTTTCTGAAAAAACGCTTCTGCTGTGGAAATTTGGTTTCGCGATCATCGCTTCTGCATCGTATCGGCCATCCCATTTTGTTAATAATTTTACATCTACACGATTACGCACATTTTCCATCGTTTTACCAAATACAGCATTATTCATTAATTTATATAAATTTTTTTCGAAATCATTTTTAGCCAATGTTCTGAAATGTGTATTTAATTCTATGTAATTTCGAAGCCATGGAGATTGAGAAAACTGTAAAATTCTATGTATTTTTGTTACACGAAGGCCGTGTTGCGTACATTGCTGTAAATTACGGTAGTGTATCACGTAACGCTTCTTATCGTATAACGTTGCAAGCAGTTTGAATTCCTGTTTACCGGGCGGCTTGTCGCACGTCGGACAAACGGTCAGTGTGCGCATCGTGAAGATGTTGCGGGTACTCGAGATCCACTTCGAAGATATAGCCCGTAGGGGAATCTAGCGCGATGGATGATACATCAAAATTCGACACGTCGTTGACCCATCGAAAATGTACGACGATGGTTTCGATGGATCGTACGACTCCATATACTTGTTATTAGCGCGAGCGTATCTGTTGGAACATTGACTTAGACCAGAGCTCGGCAAGAACTGCACATTTCGGCCGATTTTCAGCTGGCTCCGCTTAGCGCGTCCCCCCTTTCTTCGCCGTCTCGCACAAAGCCTACGAGCCGCTCGGCGGTCAGGAGCGGGCATATGGCAATAGCTTTCTACGTCACCCATGAAGTACTATTGTTGACGCGTTTTTTTTAAGTGATATCCTCAATAGGCCTAATTCACTGATGACTAAAACGACCCTTTAACTAATTGCACGAAATTATAAATAATAATTGATATGAATATTTATGACTTTCGGGATTTTTTATAAGCGAGATCAGGAACATCTATTTGCATACGGCATGTAGCAAGTCGCATAAGACGTGATAAACTTTATCGTCTTATGCAATTAGTTAAAGGGTCGTTTTAGCTAATCAGTGGATTAGGCCTACTGGGGATACCACTTAAAAAAAAAACGCGTCAACAATACTACCTCATGGGTGACGTGGAAAGCTATTGCCATACGCCCGCTCCTGACCGCCGAGCGGCTCGTAGGCTTTGTGCGAGACGGTGAAGAAAGGGGGGACGCGCTAGACGGAGCCAGCTGAAAATCGGCCGAAATGTGCAGTTCTTGCCGAGCTCTGACTTAGACCACCGTGTATACCACGTTCGATGAACATAACCATGTCGATATCCGTAAGCAGCTCGAACGTAATCTTTGTATGTTTCGACATGGCGTCCCACGTGTATCCGGGGAGAGTATAGTAATACGCGGGGTCGAGTCCGTAACTTTTGATACATTTATCTCGAAAGTTTTCGAAAATGTCGGCTAATAACAAGACATCGATTTTGAGGTACAAGTCGCTATATTCGCCCAGCGTCCGAATGGAGAACCGCGTCCAGACGTTCTCGGCATGCGCGTAATCGCTCTCGGATACAGTTTCACCGGTCAAGGAACTGTAAAACGATTCGCGCGGTGGTAAACACGTATCGTGCAACCTGTCAATGGAATCGATGTATTCGTATGGAAATACACCTTTTCGCGTTAACAAATTGAAATTTTCGGCAGATAAATTTTGAAATTCCGATTTTAAAATTTTGAGTTTATCTTTGTCCAAAAATGATGCCAATTTATCGAGACTCGATGCGAGAAATTTGTATGAATCGATGAAACGTAATTTTATATTTTTTTTTATTCTTCTTTAAAATCAACACTTTTGGTAAACGAAATATATTTTTCCTTGGTTATCGGCAATAACTCGATTTTCCCTTCGAACGCTGTGGCTATTTCCTCGATAAAATGAGAATCGTAACCGGATAAATTGTGAAAAACTATCGGAATGCAAAAAGAATCTTTATAATTTAGATTACAATTTGAATGTGCAGGACCTCTGTACCGCCCGGTCAGATGGCAATGATCGCGAACGCGTGTATCGTCTTGCGCGAACGGTTTTTCGCATATGTGACATTGAGTAACGTGATAAAATTTTTTCCGTTCTTCGAATGTCAAATCTACCATGGGGACATTTGTTTTTAAAATATTTTTTACACGTAATGCCAAATTTTTAAGATCTTTGACGAACCATGCTATACAATCAGCGCTACGACGCGAATGATACGCCGATAAAGATTTGTCGAACGAGCAATGTACATAATAAGCTAAACTAAATACTTGATGATGATGTTGATATAATTTCTCTTCTTCCTTCTTGGCCAGGACGCATTCCAAGTCGGCGTCCACACAATGAATAGAAGCCGCTCCTTCCGATTAGGGTTGCTGAACTCGAGCCACTTGTCCTTGTCGCTCGGCAATCGGACAGCGCAATCGTTTAGCTTTCCGCAGTCGACCGTATGCGACTGCAACTTGTCGTCCGAACCAAAATAATGTAGACATCTGTAAAAGAAAAATTTTAATTAAGATTTTAACAATCCATATTATAATTATACAAATTATAATTATTCAAATAATATAAAATAAACTTACCGATCGTAGACATATTTCTTGTGATCTTTTTTGCTCAGTTGCGAGCTCACTAGTCGGGATAGATTCTTGATCCACACGAAATGTCCCACGCTGTTGTTACTATCTTTCACGTATAGCAAATTGATGTGCTTATCTCGCTTCTGCTGTGAAAGACGTATCGGGGCAATATTGTTCTCTTTCTCGATGCTGTACACGTTGATCGAGATACTGTTTGCAAGTTCAAATTTTTTAATTTGATTTACAGTCACTGGAAACTCAATGTCCCGGAGATTCAACACTGTCGCGTAATGCGGGTACGATGATTCCCGTTCCACGTTCCTTTCTGCGGGATACAGAGCAGCGACCACTGCCCACGCGAAACATGCATTGTCTTTCGATTGCACGTTAATCACCGCTCTCTTCATCATAATATCCCGCGGTAACTTGATGTGACATCCCTCGCGCATGGGATTGTACTTGTTAATATTTACAGTCAAGTTCAGTATTCGCGACAAAGCCCACCCGCTATCGCGTTCCTGAAACTTTTCCAGAGACGCTAGGGTGAACTCGATAACGCGCTGTTCGTACCACTCGCGTAAATCGGACGTGCGAAAGAGTTCATGGTTTCTCGTATTCACACTTTTATTCGCATGTTTATCTCCGGCCACAAATTCACCATTGAATATTGTGTTCACTTTTACACTGCTGTGTTTTTCTAGAGCGTCCTGCACATGTTCCAACACAATGTCTTTAGCGTCATCGAGAAATTGGCGCAGTTCGATGTGATTATAATTTATCACCGCACCAGTCGATACGCGACTCTCGAACGCGGTATCGATCTCTCGCCAAACGAGTCTTTCCGCGTTATTGTCATCGCTGTAATTACCACTACTGGGAATAAATCGTCTCTGCAATCGAGTTTTTGCACTTTCGAGTCGCGCGATTTTAGTTGCCAGAGATTGTCTATTTCTGATCGAGAGTCGCGGACGCTTAATACGACTGCGTTCTTCGAGCTCTTTGATCAATTCCTCGCAATGCTGCAGCCATGCAAAATACTCGCCCAAAATGGCAATTTGGCGAGATCGCTCCATCAGATCGCCTTCAGTCTGCTCGATGTTTTCTATTTTTTTCTGTTTTTTACAATATGTCACAGGATTCTATTTCTACGGAGCACTTGCACGTAACTTTTGCACACGATAAACAATACCGTTCGCTATCTTGAACATGAAATCGCGCAAAAAATCTTTCTGACAAAACACACTATACTTTCTGAGAGAACACTACTTTTGCTACCGACGCGTCGATGCATTTTCAAATGATGTACTATGATCTGCCGCGCTTCGATCCTTCTTATATTCGACCAACAAGCTTTCAGAGACTGTCGGGGACACGAAAGAAAATTTTCTTGCAAAATGGGATACTATAAAAAAAACCTGGAATTATCTATATTAGGGGTGTACCTCGAGAGTACAAAGCAGCCGAACATCGGTGCTATTAAAATTTTTCCTTAAAAATACAATAAAATGCAATAAAATAAAATAAAATACAATAAAATGCAATAAAATAAAATAAAAGAACAAAAAAAAAAGGATTAGGCCCAAAATCCTTTTCAAAATACAATAAAATGCAATAAAATAAAATAAAATAAAAGAACAAAAAAAGGATTAGGCCCAAAATCCTTTTCAAAATACAATAAAATACAATAAAATGCAATAAAATAAAATAAAATACAATAAAATGCAATAAAATAAAATAAAATACAATAAAATGCAATAAAATAAAATAAAATACAATAAAATGCAATAAAATAAAATAAAATACAATAAAATGCAATAAAATAAAATAAAAGAACAAAAAAAAATAATTAAATAAAAAAAATAAAAAAAAGGATTAGGCTCAAAATCCTTTTCAAAAGAACCGTTCTTTTTGTTCTTTTGTTTATGGTTGTCATTCAACGTGAGTCCCCCCCGCAACCCCCGCGTGACGTTATACCCCGTTCCACTGAGATCCCCTCGCACCTCACCTCCTTGAGAGGACCTGAGTTAGAACCGGCCCTATACATCTATTAAGCTCATACAGCACAGAAAAGTTGCAAGACATTGCAGAATATTTTCGTTTTTGAAACATTGCATTATTGCAAACTTTGCTATATTATTATTGTAAAATTATGGCAATATTAAGATATTCTTTTTAATGTCGCAACGAAATCATATAGTAATGTACAACGAAACATCATGGTTACATTGCAATGTAATGTGCAACGAAACGTCGTGGTTACATTGCAATGTAATGTGTTGAAAAGAATACAACATTATTGCAACCATCTAGTAATATTTGCATATTTTCTAATAATATTTTCCATGGAATATTTTTGTTTATGATAGATATCTCGGAAGCTTGTAAAAACTTATAAAATATAATTGATTGATGTTTCTATGTTCTTCAAACTAGAACTCTAAAATGTGTTTATTAAAGGGTTTATTAACCAATGTTTATTAGTGTTTTTATATATTAAATTTTTATCTCAATAATCTATACACAACCATCTTATATACACTCGGAAATAAGAATATTTTATGTATAAATAGATTTTTTATCCATCTTTCTCTCTCTCTCTCTCCCTCTCCCCCTAATTTCAAATAATCTGTTTAATATTCTGAATCCCAATCCAAAATATTTTAAATTAACTTAATTATTTTAAATCAGAAATTAAATTGGACTTAACAGAAAAGAAATATACTTTGGATTTTATGTTAGTACCAGCCTTTATAAGCTTTATATCCATTTCATAATGAAAAATTGAATAAGTATTAGTTAAATTTGGTTTCGCCGCATAGCGAAGGAACACACCACATATTATTACATATTTTCGCTATTTTAAAATGTTGTTGCAACAGTACTAAAATAAAGCAATGTCTATTGTAAATAATGTCTTTGCAATATTTCTATATCTATTATAAAATAATATCTTTGCAATATTTCTAATATTTCTAATATTTCAATACTGCAATGTGCAATGTTGTAACAAGCAATGTTACTGCAAACTTCTCTCTTGTACGCAAGAGAAAGAGAGAGAAGAAGGTTCTAATTTAAATTTAAATAGTACAATATAATATTATACAGGATAGTCCATTTAAGTAAGGTTACGTAAATATTTTTTCAAATTGTGATGATGCAAAAAAATATTTGTTATATAATGTGAATGGTTTCGAAGGACTGATATCCGACAAGAATATTTTCCAAAGTCATGTTTTTTGGAGTTTTCAAGGTCATTGATGTTTTTTTACAATTATATTTTTTATTACATCGTGTAGCTGATCAGTAAATGTGTTCAAACATGCGTAATAACGTGACTTCGAAAAATGACCTCGATTTCCAAAAATTAAAGTTTTACGTGCAATTTATGTCTATCAAGATCGCAGGTTTTGGCCAAGACGTAACAATCGAGAGCCTATAAATATAAAATAAACATATTTACTATTACAATACTGGTGATCTATGACGGTTTAAATATTTTTTTCATTTTTAATTTGTTAGAATATCTACGTGTACAAACTGTGCATAATTCAACGCAAAAAAAGATTAATATGATATTCATTTGTGATAAAAGTGATTAGTGTTTAAGGGAAACAATTCGAATGTACAAAGTTAGAGCTCTTGCTGATATTAATTCTGAAATAATCAAAAGATTATTATAATCGGTTATTGCTCGTTTCAGACAGTCGTAGAGGGATATCACTTTGGACATCTACGAAAATATTAACTTAAAAAGAAAGTGAATGCCATATACATTTCATGATTAAGCCTTCTAAATATTATTAGTGCAATAAAATATTTTTTATTGCACTAATAATACATTTATAGGTTTAGGTCTCTCAAAGCCTACGATCTCGACATAAATTTTATGTAAAATTTTCAAGGTCATGTTATTATACATGTCTGAACATATTTTTTAATCATCTACACAATGCAATAAAAAAATATATAGTTATATGCAAAAAAACATCAATGACCTTGAAAACTCCGAAAAAAATGACCTGTCCTGAACCAAAAAAAACTTTTGTCAAATATTGATTTTTTGACCATTTAATTATATAAAAAATATTTTTTGTATTATTACAATTCGAAGAGATATTTAGGTGGCCTTACTAAAATGGACCATGCTGTATAAATCATACTATTCATCATATACAGGGTGTCAATTAAGTCCCGGGACGGCTGAATATTTTCTCATGTAAGGTATTTTTGAAAAAGGTCAAGGTCATTTCTGAAGTAATTTTCAACGAGGAATTCAACGGTGACCTTCAATTTGACCTTGAGCTTGATCTTCAAGGTTATTTGAAGGTCAAAGTGTTTTTTTTTAAATAGGAACCCCTATTTTTGATTGTATATTCTTATAGCTGACCTCGAGAGCTTTCCAAAACACTATAATAAAATATTTTTCCCTCAAGCATTTATCGAGTTATGATGCTTCAAATCATTTCTTAATTTTACATAAACCGTAAAATATCTTGTAAAATATTCACTTTTCGATTATTTTACCTTAATACTTTTATGTACAAAATAATGAGAGGAATCAATTGGCGTAAAGAAAACATATAGTTGTTTTTAAGAAAAAATATGTAATTTGCAATTAACAATTCCATATTTTTTCTTAAAAACAACTATATGTTTTCTTTACGCCAATTGATTCCTCTCATTATTTTGTACATAAAAGTATTAAGGTAAAATAATCGAAAAGTGAATATTTTACAAGATATTTTACGGTTTATGTAAAATTAAGAAATGATTTGAAGCATCATAACTCGATAAATGCTTGAGAGAAAAATATTTTATTATAGTGTTTTGGAAAGCTCTCGAGGTCAGCTATAAGAATATACAATCAAAAATAGGGGTTCCTATTTAAAAAAAACACTTTGACCTTCAAATAACCTTGAAGGTCAAGCTCAAGGTCAAATTGAAGGTCACCGTTGAATTCCTCGTTGAAAATTACTTCAGAAATGACCTTGACCTTTTTCAAAAATACCTTACATGAGAAAATATTCAGCCGTCCCGGGACTTAATTGACACCCTGTATATATATATATATATATATATATATATATATACAGGGTGATCCCGAAAAACCTTCCATCTGTAAAATGACGTACACCATTCTAAGACAATTTTTTTCCTGACACCATTCTAAGACAATTTTTTCTTTACCAAAATTTGATTTGACGCGTAGTTTTTGAGTTATAAGCAAAAATAGTTAGTAAATCACGCGTCGGGTACAGAAGGCAGGCAGAAGCGGCTCGGTGCGCCGCGAGCGCGGGCGCAGCTGATCGCCCGACGGGTGATTACCACTGCATGAGTCACTAACTATTTTATTTTATAACATAAAATTATGCTTTAAATAAAATTTTGGTAAAGAAGAAAATGTATTAGAATTACATCAGGAATACGTGTTCCTTAAAATAACGTTAATTATTAAAAGTTATTCCGGATCGCTGGCCGTCGAAAGCTGTAATCAGTTGATTGCTACACGCGATGTGTGTATGACGGAGTGTGTGCGTAAAAGAGAGAAAGAGAGAGAGAAAAAAGTGTATGCGTACGTGCGTGCGTGTGTGCGAATGTCTGTCTCTCTTACCCTCCCTCCCTCCCTCTCTCCCCCTCCCCCTCCCCCCCTCTCTCTCTGTACCGCATGGAGGTTGCTCAGATTTATACTTCTTGTATGTGTCTGTGTGTGTGTCATCTACATACACCTCCATATACACACACAGCATAGAGGTTTGGAGGCAAAAAATATTACGGGAGTGACGAGGGGGTCCTTATCTTTGCTGTGATATACACCAACCGACACCCACACACCTACACCTACGCCTACACACACACGCGCGCGCGCGCACACACACACACACACGCACACGCGCGCGCACACACACACACACACACACACACACACGAGGTATAAATCCGACCGAGTCTCATAACTTGAGATCTAACAAAAGAATACTTAATTATAGTGTTTTGGGAAGCTCTTAAAATAAACTATAAGAATATGTAACAAAAAATAGAGTTCCATTTAGAAAAACTTGACCTTCATATGATCTTGAATCTTCATCCAAGATCAAATTTTTATCATCATTAGGTACATTTTATTTAGACCTACAATTTTGTTCCTTACATATTTTTCATTATAGTTGATCGTTTTCGAGATATTTTAACGTTCCGTGACTTTTTGAAGACTCTGTATATCATTATATATATAATTACAGACAATGGTGCAATATGTTTGTAAAATTTGTTCATTATTACCTAGCAAACACAGAATATTACAGCAATATTACAGCAATATTGCGGCAATATTATAATATTGCAGCAATGTTATGGCAATATTACAACATTGCAGCAATGTTACCTGCAATATTCTGTGTTTACTGGGTAATAATAAAATTTGAATTTTTAACGATAACAATTAAGTCATCACATGCAAAATTGAGAATGCTAATATGTTTATGCTTTTTCACTTTTAGCTAAAAAAAAAACGACTAGCTATGTTGGATCTCTTAATAGCGGCGTCTCAAGAAGGACTTCTCACTGATTTAGATATCAAAGAGGAAGTTGATACTTTTATGTTTGAAGTATGTATTTGTAAGATTTTTAAAATTTTTTATTTACACATTACATATCTAAACACATAAAATGTAATGTGATTATAGGGTCATGAGACTACAGCGATGGGTATAACATTTGCTTTATTATTATTAGCTGAACACAAAGATATCCAGGTACTTTTTTGTTGATATATATTTATAATGATGATGTATGATTTTTATTCAAACTACTACAGATATCTAATTTTTGTTGTAATGTATGTTTCTATATACATATGTGCGTGTGCATGCGTGCGTGCGTGCGTGCGTGGGTGTGTGTGTGCGTGTATGTGTGCGCGTGCGCGTGTGTACAGGGTGTCCCATTTTAAAAAACGTATTTCGACAATTCTTCAACGATGCGTTTCCAGCAAAGATGTTTCAAACAAAAGTTGTATAGTTTCAAGGGGGACGTAAGATGGTGTCATTAATTTCACTTTGAATAGTTACTTGAAGGTCATGTGAAAGTCCTTCAATTTTTTAAATGAAACCGCCTATATTTTATTACATATTGCTGTAGCTTATCTCGAGAACTTTCCAAAACACTATAATGAAGTGTTTTTCATTAAATACTTTCCGAGTTATGAGGCTTGAAGTAATTTCTTAATTTTATATAAACCGTAAAATAATAAATTGCAAATTACATATTTTTTCTCCGAAACAATTATGTGTTTTTTTTACACCAATCAATTTCTTACATCATTTTATGCATAAAAGTATTAAGGAAAGATAATCGAAAAATGAATATTTTACAAGATATTTTACAGTTTATGTAAAATTAAGAAATGATTTCAAGCATAACTCGGAAAATACTTTATAGTATAACTAATAATTATAACTTTATACAACTAACTTTATAGAAAACTAATTTATAGTGTTTTGGAAAGCTCTCGAAGTCAGACAAGTCTACAAAAATATGAAATAAAAATGTGTTCCATTTAAGAAATTAAAGGTGACCTTCATGTGACCTTCAAATAATTCTTCAAGGTCAAACCAATCATACTCTCTTATAGCCTCCTCAAAACCATACAACTTTTCTCTGAAACATTTTGTCTTAAATTTATAGATTTTGAGATATTTTAGTGCGTAGATTAAAATGGCTTTTCAAAAAAACTGAAAAATTAAAATAAATCTCTCTTTCTAAAATAAATACAAAGAATTTATTAAAATTTATTAATCAAATTTATTAGAATTTATTAATAATTTATTTGTATTTAGGTGTATAAAAATCAGAATATTATTAATATATTTTAACTATTATTATGCAGAAACGCGTTAGAATTGAAGTCCGTGATACAAGAGAGTGGAGGAAAACTTACTATGAGTTCATTGCAAAATTTATTATATTTAGATAGATGTTTAAAAGAAACACTACGTTTATATCCTAGTGTGTTTCTTATATCACGAAAGGCAACGGAGGATATAAAATTACGTAATTAATTACTTTTTTGTTGCATATATATCTTTGAACATATCACACTATATTATTAAATATAAAATATATAAATGTTTAATTACTTTAATATTTTAAAGTAAACATTATTTACATATTATGTACATTTTTTTATTTTTCAATAGAATTATTATTTTTATTAAATCATATCTAATCTTATAAGATATAATCCTTTTTTAGACCTTTTTTAGAGTCATATATGGTCCCTGCTGGAACGACTGTACATCTTAATATTTATGGAGTTCACAGAGATCCTAATTTTTGGTCAAATCCAGAAATATTCGATCCGGATAGATTTTTGCCCGAAAAGGTCCAAAAGCGTCATCCTTATTCTTATTTACCATTTAGCGCAGGACTACGGAATTGTATAGGTAAATTATTTAATTTTTTCTTTTTTTTTTTATCAATAGTTTTCGATACAATTTCGAATTATAGGACAACGATTCGGTTTGTTGGAAATGAAGACCATAATAGCTTCTTTGGTGGGTAATTTTTATTTAGAACTTGTTGATTATTTAAAGGATCTCGAAATGAAAACTGCTCTAGTACTTCGTCCTTCTCATCCGGTTCGTATAAGATTTGTTCCAATTGAATGCGAACAATTGGAAACATTTGAAACAAATACAAGCAGGACAGACGTAAGAAATTGATGTATTGCAAAAGTGGAAGAAAATTTTATCCATGTATTTTAGCCATGTAATTATTTTGAATATTGTGAACAATATACACATTATACATAGACATATATATGTACATATATACATACATACATATATACAGGGTGTCCATCGATTTTCGACCTTAATGAAATAAATAAGTAGATTGGCTCGAATTAAGAAGAAATGACCCCTATTGTTTTGGGATTGTCACAATAATTAACGAAATATTAAATAAAAAAGATCGGCCAATCTGCGTGAGTAAAAGCGCGCGGCGACGAGAGTCGTCCCACCGTAATCCGATACTACGAGCGCGGCGAAGCGGTGGGCGGGTCGCTCTCCGAGACATGATGGTGGTTTGCGATATATCGCAATACCGCGCCGAAAAATGACCCGTCCCCCCTTTTCGTGGCAAGAAAATGATGCGCTATCATTTCCACACCACCTTGCGGTAGATAGCATGGTGCGCTTTTTTATAGTGGTTTCCCCCATAGGCCTATTCCACTCTCAATTTAAAAATTATTCAAAATGCCATTTACTATACGCTGAATATATCGTAAATGTAAAAAATTAATGGACAGTACCTTTACAAAAATTGATTCGTGGTTGAAAATCCCTCGATAAAATGTATTGTAGACGTTGATAATGTAATACGATGATAAAATTCTTCAAGAATCCTTTCTTCATCTCGTACACGAAGACGCACTGCTGGACCGGTTATCCCGATATTATGCACGACACTCAGTTTCACATAATTATTGCACAACACGTAAAATTGTACGGCCACTTGGTTTTCGTGCACGCCCGAGAAAATTATTCCATGTAAATTGCGGCCGCACGATAAGTATTTTCTCCCGCTAGTCCGTATGCCACAATCATATCCGTATATTCCTGCAGAGTACACTTCATTTTCTCTGTTAATTTACTACGCAAACACAAGATTTTATTAAAACATCTTAGCTCTCGCACGCTGTTACCAGACTGCGTACGCCAGCAGCACACAACTACAGCTGACAGCTGAGCGACATGTGAGTGTAAGCGTACGTGTGAGTTCGACGCCTGCGCACTATGATAGTTATATCAAAAATTTAATCGGTTTTTTACTGACACCACCGGCATTAGCGTTATCCAAAGCGTATCACGTGGAGGTTGCGCGGTCGGATTTCCGCTTCTTACACACACGCGTGTGTATGTGTGTGTATGTGTGTGTTTGTGTGTCTGTCTGTCTGTGTGTGTGTGTGTGTCTGTGCCTGTGTCTATGTGTGTTCAAGGGACTTCAAACTTCCGGGTCACAGTTCAGTATCTCGTATTGCTACTTCTGTTTCGGATCTCTGCTTCTAAGCGTTCCCGCATATTAATGCACCGTCGGATGTCTCGCTGCATGATCCCTTGCCAACATCGTAAGAACGCCTGAGTCAACTGCCGCAAATTATGCAGTTGTGGATAGTCTCTCCGCAATCGACGCCCAAGCATGTCCCAAATATGCTCAATTGGGTTCAAATCGGGACTCATAGGTGGATAGTTGAGAGTTGTCACGTTGTTGGCGCGTAGAAAATTTCGTGTAAGTATTGCGGTGCGAGAACGAGCATTATCCTGCATAAGAATAAAACGATTTCCTCCTATTCGTCTACGCATAGCAGGACGTGTGGCTCAAGAATTTCATCGACGTACCTTGAGTAGTCAGGTTTCCGCAAACGATTACCAATGGAGTTTTGGTGTTGTAGGATACGCCTGCCCATACCATAACTGATCCGCCATTGAACGCCGCAACGGGTCATGTAAAATTATCGCGATCTCGTTCCCCACGACGACGCCAAACGAGAGGTC
>NW_020229631.1:22137-71597 GCF_003227725.1 Camponotus floridanus
TTACATGGTTAATGTACTGCACGGAGTTACAATCGTTAGTTACGGTTATAAACGTGCTTCACATACGTGCTTCACGTATATTAATTAACAACGATTCTGAGCAATAGGTAAATGGCAGTATATTATGCGCTTGGCAATAAGAATGCCTTAACACACAAATTTATGTACATATCGGAGCATATGTATGTTCTATGTACATATGTGAAAAATATATAAATTCATCTATAAGGCACTTGATGAGCATATGCACATCACAATTTTATCTTATTATAGTAGCTGTTATTATTGCAGCTATTACAAAGATAGAAACTATCACTGGCTATCATAAAATCACTGACAGTAATAAAAAATATCCATTTGTTGATATTATATAAAAAAAGGTATATATAATATAAGAAATATATATAAGAAATGGTTCATTATTAATTTTGTAATCCATGATATTACATATAAATACATTTAATTAATATTATATATATATATATTATATAAATATTGAATTAAATGTATTTATATGTAATATCATGGATTACAAAATTAATAATGAACAATTTCTTTATTTGCAGGTGTCATTAAATATTGAATTATTTATTATAGCGGCTGCTCTCTGGCGCTGGATTTCGGCTGCCATAAGCGCTGCACTAAAAATTGGCTGCTATAAGCGCTGAATAAAAGACTCAGCTACATTAGCACTAAGTTTACCTTAACATTTAAAGTCTTATCTTAAGTCTTGTCTTAATTGACAAGAAATGTTACTATATAAGCACCGATTAAAAGATTTGTCTGCTTTCAAAGTATTAAATAGTAATAGTAATAAATAAATAATTAAATTTTTATTGTTAGTAATAAATAAATAATTAAATTTTTATTGTATATTTTTTGTGTGTCCATTTATTATGTCTGCCAATAAAGTAAATGATAATAATCGATCCTGAATGCTTACATGATGCAGATAATATTTGAAAATAAATGGTTAGAAGATATTCACATTGATCATTTTGGATTATTATTAAAATCTTGTTCAGAGTATCGACCACGTAAAACGTGGAGAATACAATGTCCTGATACAATCGAATCTGTTTGTAAAGATCAGAAACATATTCAAATATTACATAGCTGTAGCGATATAATTACTAATGAAAAATGGACATTGGGTTTGTAGCTACTATGATACTAAAACTATTTATATTTATGATTCATTGAACTTAAAACGTTTGCATGCACATCATAAGATATATCTTGACAAGTTATATCCATTTTATCCTTTTAATAAAAAACCAGTACGATTTCCGACAGTTCAAATCAATCTAATGCTTACGATTGTGGTATTTTTGCAATTGCATTTGCAGTATCACTTTTATTTGGCCTTCGACCAGATACAGTTATGTATGATCACACTTTGATGCGTCAACATTTGGCATATATGTTTCAATCAGAAAAAATAGAACATTTTCCTCGAATTATAAGACCTAATGATCCAAAAAATTATTTAATTTGGATGAAATACAAAAAAAGAGAAACTTTAGCTAGAAAAAAAACGAGAACGTTGACAAAATAAAGCTAAACAGGAAAATTCTATAGATATTAATAAAATTAAAAAACGATATAACTGAAATGACACTGGAGAAAGGAGAGAAGAAATATGATAAAATGTTAGATCAATTTGATCGTTGTATAATAAAAAAAATAATGTTTTAAATAAATGTAATGATGTTAAGCACTCTATTCATGGCACATTTAAGAATTCCTTTCATCACTATATATTGCTATAGATGAAACGCAAAATAATGAAAAGAATTATACAAATAATTTTCCTACATGTATTCAGGAAAACAAGTTATTAAGGAATGACAGTTCTTGTATAACAAGAATTAATGAATAAAAATATACTAATTTTGTTGCAGATATTTTACCTCTAAGCATGCAATATATATAGATATTCTTAGAGGTGAGTGGTTAGAAGATATTCATATTGACTATTTTAATTTATTATTGAAAGTTGCTCAGAATATCAATCACACGAATCATGGAAAATTCAATGTCCTGTTAGAATTGAACCTGTTCCTAAAAATCAGAAACATATTCAAATATTACATAGTTGCAGTGATATAGCAACTAATTTAGACGGCCATTGGGTTTGCAGCTATTACGATACCAATGTGATTTATATTTATGACTCATTGAATATGAAACGATTACATGCACACCATAAAATCTATCTTGAAAATTATATCTATTTTACTCCTTTGATAAGCAACCAGTACAGTTTCCAACGGTCCAATTACAACCTAACGGTAATGATTGCGGGGTTTTTGCAATAGCCTTTGCAGTATCTCTTTTATTTGATCTTCAACCAAATAGAATTATATATAATCATAATTTAATGCGTCAGCATTTAGTAAAAATGTTTCAATCAAATAGAATAGAACATTTTCCTCAAATTACAGAAACAATTAATTCAGAGCAAATTGATCACACATATGAATTCAGTGAGGATAGTATTGGTATTAACAATATTACAGTTATTAAGATTTAAGTAGAGATCAACATCAAATGATTTAAAAAGAAAAATGAATAGTCATAATTGTAGAGACAGTAATAAAAAACAAAATAAGAACTCTGACATTTATACAGAAGATGTTTTATCGCGTAAGGCTGATGTTATATATACAAGTAAAAAAAGTGTTCTTAATAAAAAATATTATGAATTGCATAGAAATGATTTATTAACAAAAAAAGTAAATATAATAAAAAACATAATGATATAAAAAAATCGAATAAGGAATATTATGAAAAACACAAAAATGATATAAAGAAATCGAAAAGGGAATATTATGAAAAACACAGAAACGATATAAAGAAATTGAACAAGGAATATTATGAAAACACAGAAACGATATCAAGAAATCGAGGAAGGAACATTATAGATTACATAAAAACAATATACTATTTAAAAAAGAAATTTACTGTAAGAATAAAATGAATAAAACAAAAATAAATATAGAAATAAGCAAAATATTAAGTATTGTAAATAAAAATGTATTAGAAATATATCAAAGCTTCTTAGGATGTCATCGTTGTCTGAAAATAGATTAGAGGCTGAACGTATAGCAAAATGGTGCTTTTATATAAGAAAAGTTAATATTTTACAAATGAGTAGAATATTTAATAAATGTAAACAAAAAATTGAAGTTTGCTTGACACGTGCAACAGAATGTTCTTCATCAAAATTTACAGATTATGTAAATATGTGGACAAGATAAACATACCGCTTTTTCGGAATTATATTTTGCAGAAAGTATTTATCGTGAATATAATATTTCTAAACCTATTATAATGAATTCTGAAGGTAAAACAATTAATATTTTACCCTTAATAGAATCAAACATAAAACTAAAAAATCATGGCGCTTTAATTCTCTTTGTAAAATAGAAAAAAATATTATTAATGATATGAAATGCTACTTTGAAGAATTTTTAAATTGTACATTACAAATTTTTCGTAAAAAATTTTATGTTATAATTGTTCCAATCAGATAAATCAAGACAAATTAGGCCATTCTCATATCTGTTATATTGATTATAAAGTATGTAGATCACGGTTTTTACCTATTGAGATATCTCCTCATTATCCGATGATACGATATATTAAAAGATTAATATATAATTTAATCAATCTTAATAAAAAACTAAATAAATTACATAAAGCATTAAATGATGTTGATGTAAATACACTTCAAGATATTGTAAGTGAGGCTAAACAAAAAGCAAATACTTTTACACAGGTATACTACGGAAATTAATTTAAATGAAGATGAAATTCAGTCTCAATATTACTTAGCTTTTAAAGCATTTACAAAACGATCACTAGATGTTTCAAAATATGCCTGTATTTCTTGTACAAAATATTGTTTCAAAAGAGATATTCTCATGATAAAAGTTGATAAGAAAAATGATAAAACAGTTTGGAATAATTTTATTAATGATGTAAGATTAGAAATAAATGAAAATTGTGTTATTTGCAAATTTTGTGATCAATATTTTAAAAAGAACAAACTGCCGCCAACATGTAGAACTAATAAACTCGAAATTCTACCAGTACCAAAAGAAATAACAATATTAAATGAATACGAACGAATTCTTATACAACGAGCAAAAGCATTCCAAATTGTGCAAAGAGCACATACGGTAATGAATAAAAATCTACCGCATAAAGAAATGATTTCAAAAGTGAAAGGCAGAACATTTCATTTGCCGTTGCCATTAAATGAAACTTTAAAACAAATTTGTCCTTCGACTGAACCTATTAATCTAAATCATGAACTGCATATATTAGTTCGTGGTATTCCAACTAAAGCGAATATAATTTGGGAAAAATTAGTCGATGTAAAAAAAGTATGGACTGCCTTAATATGGTTAAAACAAAATAATCCTATATATTTAGATATTATGCTACCAACATCTCCTGAGAATTTGTTGCATTCCGAATTACAAAACGTAGAGTTTCAAGAGCATGATTCGGAACCTTATGACAACAATTTGGAGAAAGATAATGAAGAAAATGAAAAAAATAACACTTCTAAGAAAGAATACAAGGCATTATTAACTCAAATGTCGCAAACAAATCAATATTATGAACAATTTACAATATATCCGATGTATGAAAAAAGAATAAATGAATCTGCAACTACGCTTTATCAAATGATAAAAATTCAAGACGTTCCATTGGATAATCGTACTAAAGATTTGGATGTAAAATGTTTCCCTGATTTATATCCGTATGGTGTCAATGGACAGCATAAAGATAGAAGTGTCCGAATAACTGATTTCGAATATATTAAAATGAGACTTATGTCGCAACACTCGCAATTTAGATTAAACATACAATATCTTTTTTATTACATGATAATAATATGCGACAATTAAATAGTGGAATATTTCATAAAATGAATGTTACCAATCTTCGTGAAAGATATACAGCTGCCTCTTATTTGGAGCAATTATCTAATCAGCAGCTTGAGTCTAATTTAAGTACTATATTTCCAAGTTACGGAATACAAAACAATATTGGAAAATACCTAGAAGTAATTTGCATTGCATGATATGTAATTATGGACCTGCTACTTGGTTTCTTACCCTCAGTCCATGTGAATGGTTATGGACAGATTTGATAGAATATCTTCGAGAGATAAATGAACCAATTGCCAATCAAAAATCTGCGAACGAGCTTATTGCTCTCGATTCTGTATCAACTTCGAGATTCGTAGATAATAAATTTAAAGCTATGCTTGATTTTATTTGTTCACCTGATAATCCAATCGGAGAGGTCACTCATTACTTTTGGCGCCGTGAATATCAAGGTAGAGATATGCAACATTTTCATTTGTTAATTTGGATAAAAGATGCCCCGATAATTGGTACATCATCTAATGAAGATATTTCATCTTTTATCTTAAAATATGCCACTTGTAGAATGCCGAATGAAAAGTTATCACCTGAATTACATCGACGTGTAAATACACATCAACGACATAAACATAATAATTACTGTTTGCGTACCAAAAAAACTAAAATAGGTTTTTCGAAAGTATGCAGATTTGGCTTTTCACGACCCGTAACAGACACTTTGAAACTTAGAGACGTTATTGTTTCAATAGCGGATAGAAAAAGATTGAAAACAAAAAGCAGACTGTATGACTTGCCACGATCTAAAGAGGAAATTAATATTAATGATTATAATCCAGCTATTCTTACTGCTTGGGAAGGAAACATGGATATTCAGTTTGTAGGTGAAAAATCTACGTTATTGACTTGGTATACTACGAAATATGTTTCTAAAGCAGAGAAGAGTAATAACGCAGAAAATACATTTGAAAAGATAAATTCAACAAAATCGTTAAGAAGTTGTCTTTGGAATATTGGAATGCGTATGTTGAATCATAGAGAATGTGGAACTCTTGAAGCTGCTGATACTTTGCTAGGATCATTATATGGTCATCATTATATATCATTATATGGTACTGACAAGGAAACGACTATAAGATGGTTAGATGTAAATATGATTAGGAGTAGAAAACTTAAATCTCACAAAGAGATTGAAATGTTAGATTCTAAATCTGTGGATATTTTTTATCCTTCTTTAATTGATACATATTATCCAAGCAGACCTAAAGAATTAGAATCTACTAATTTATATGATTATGCAAAATGGTATGATAATACAAAAACTAAACCAATTTCTAAGACAACAAAGTATTACATGCTTAGTGAATCTCTATATTTAACGAAACGTAAACGTGGATATCTTATCAATCATTACAAATACAATGTTCATACTCAACCTGAACGTTATTATTTTTCATTATTGTTATTATTTCAGCCTTGGAGAGATATTAGTGAATTAAAGAATAGATGTGATAGTTATGCAGAAACATTTTCTTTAATACAATTTAAATTGAAAGATGCTCTTCAATATCATGAAAGAATAATCGACATTCAGTAAGGTATGGATAATATCCAAGAATTAATTGAAAAAAAAATATCAGAAGTTACAAAAGATGAAGATGAAAACAACTGTCTTGATGTATTAGAATGTGTTCCTGTCGAAATCGAAGGAGCTATGAAAGACTTTAAAGATATTGGCAATAAATTTGATGAAGTTAACGTCGAAGAAATGATAATGCAATTAAATATTGATCAAAAACGAATCTTTGATACAATTACTAATGGTATATTTGATGAAAATAGTGACGTTTTTAGACTTTATGTAAGCGGTGAGGGTGGTACTGGAAAGAGTTTCTTGATAAAAGCTATTAGATTTTGGATCAAAAAGTATATGGGAAAGGATACGGCAATAACTGCACCAACTGGTATAGCAGCTTTCAATATTGATGGACTTACTATTCACAGATTGTTTCAATTACCGGTAGAACATGGTCATACTGCCAAGTATAAACAACTTTCTGATATAGTACTTAAAATTATACGAGATGAACTTAAGAATGTTGTGTTAATAATTATCGATGAAGTTTCAATGATTTCAAATATTACTTTAATGTATATACATCTTCGATTAACAGAAATATTTAATACCACCGATTGTGATAATGGATGGTTCGGCAAAAAACATATACTTCTTTTCGGAGATTTATTACAACTTCCACCTGTGCATGAGGATCCGCCATTTATTGAATTATCTAAACTAAAAATTGAGAAGTATATTGGTGCAATGGGAGCTGTAAATTTATGGTCTTTATTTAGTTATGATGAATTACAAATTAACGTGCGACAACAAGATGATAATTCTTATCGAGATATATTAACGAGAATTCGTGTTGGAACAGTAACAGATTCAGATATAAGTATTTTAGAAACAAGGAAAATAAATTTTAAAGAAATTAATTGTGATGGTCGATTACAAGAATTATGTGATTATTTTCAAAGCTTACCAATGGATACAGTTTGTTTAATTTCAACTTGTGCATTATGTGATATTTTGAATACTGCAATGTTAAGTCGTATTTCTTCGGATGAGATAGAACTCGTTGCTCAAGATCTAACAGAATGTGCACCATATTTAAAAAAAAAAGTTATAAAGATATTAAATAAAGATGATGAAGATAATTCTCGAACAGCTGGCTTAGCGAGAATTATAACTATAAAATTAGGAGCACGTATAATGATTAGAAGAAATATCGATGTTAGTTTAGGTCTTGTAAATGGTACAATTGCTACAATTACATCAATTATGCGTAATGCATTAGACAATGAAGTAGAAAAAATAAAGATAACAGTGTCATCAGGAATAGAGCATATTATAGAACGCATAAGCGTTAAATTTGAAGTAATGGATAGAGCATTTGTTATAAGAAAACAATTTCCTATATGTTTAAGTTATGCTATGACTATTCACAAAAGTCAAGGTTTGAGTTTAAAACATGCTGTTGTAGATGCTGGAAATTCTATATTTAGTTGGACAAATATATGTCGCTTTTTCACGAGTAACTACGCTGAGTGGGTTGCATCTTATAAATTTTGATCCTTCCTCTGTCAAAGCAAATGAATTAGCTATAATAGAATATAATAGATTGCGAAAACAATATCGGCCAGATCTTTTAAATATTAATATTTCGAAACAACATGTCCGCAAAGTTCGTGATATTATTTGGATGTTATCAAAGAATGTTTCAGAATGTCAAATTGATGATAAGAATATTAATGATTGTACTTTATGGTATGTAAAAGGACTACCAAATATTGATAATATATCTATTATGCTAATGTTTCAATTCAATGTATGTTTCATTCTCCTATTTCCAGAAAATTGTTACTTCATCTTGAACATTCAAATATTATAAAAAAATTTATTAATTCTTACGTATCAGACGATAAAACTATTAATATAATGGCAATACGTCAATTAGGGATATAAATATATTGAAAAATTTCAACAAGATGTTAGTGAGTTTATTATAGATTTAATTAATAGCATAGATAATATAAAGAATGTAATTGAAAACCAATTAAATATAACTTCACGATGTAAGGTATGCAATTATACAAATATAAAAAAGCATACAAATTATATATTATTACTTCAATTACCTGAAAATTTAAAGAAATCGTATACTCTACAAGAATTAATACAATATAGTTTTACACGTTGGAATAATGTTGACAAAATATGTACCAATTGTAGTGCTATTTCTTTGCTTGAAAAGACTAATATAATAGAGACAAAAAGTATTATTATCTTACAGTTACCATTATTTAAAATCAATGATATAAAAATTATTAAAATAACAGATTTAAAAATTAAAGCTGTACCTACGGAAAAGATATATATTGCTGGAAATACATATAAAGTCATTAGTGGAATTTTTCATGAAGGTAAAAATATACTTGATGGACACTACACAAACATTGTACGTGCTAAAGGTACTGAATGGCAATTAATAAATGATTTAGTAGTACAAAAGTGTAGTTGGCCTTGAAGTGCTAAAAATGCATATATACTTTTTGCAGAAAAAATATAATTTTTACAAAAAGGTGTGATATCCCCCCCCCATCTAAAAAAACCTTACAAAGGTAAAAAAAGTACGCCAAGTACATAAAAAATATTCTACCATATGCAATAAATTTATATTTAATATATTTAATAAAAATATCCCTAAAAATAGTTTACAGAAATTTTCCCTAAAAAAATAGTTGTCCTAAAAGAAAAACAAAATTAAATATGAAATCAATAATTAACTAGCCAAGTACATTGAAGCAATTCATAGAGATTTGTAATTTAAAATATGAAATATAATGATATATAATGATATATAAAAATACATTATTATCCAAATTTAAATAAATATTTGTACAATATATGAAATAGCACTAATATATTGCGAATTTTATCATAAATAATAAGTCATAAAATTATTTAACCTTTACAATAACATTGATTACATTAATCGGCAATTTTAAATTTAGAAGTGTCTCAAAAAACTAATCGATTTGTTTCGAGATCATCAAGTTTTACCAAGTAAATCCGGAACTAAAGAAATTAAGAAAAGTTACATACAAAAACTTAATTCAGATAGCATTATAATATATTTATTATTAATAAATATTTAATTTTGAAATTAATTCTAAGTTTTACCAAGTAAACTTGCAATTGAAAAAGTTAAAATCAAAATAAAAAAAACTTGGCGTGCTCTCGCCGCATTATAATATTCATATTGTTATGATTAGTAAATATTATAATTACAGATATGTAATTAATAATTACAGGAATATAATTTGCGAATCTTAATTTTAAATATTTACTAAAATAAAATTATGTGAATTATGGGATACGACGAGAGCACGCCAAGTTTTTTTTATTTTGATTTTAACTTTTTCAATTGCAAGTTTACTTGGTAAAACTTAGAATTAATTTCAAAATTAAATATTTATTAATAATAAATATATTATAATGCTATCTGAATTAAGTTTTTGTATGTAACTTTTCTTAATTTCTTTAGTTCCGGATTTACTTGGTAAAACTTGATGATCTCGAAACAAATCGATTAGTTTTTCGAGACACTTCTATTCAAAATTACCGATTAATGTAATCAATGTTATTGTAAAGATTAAATAATTTTATGACTTATTATTTATGTTTATGATAAAATTCGCAATATATTAGTGCTATTTCATATATTGTACAAATATTTATTTAAATTTGGATAATAATGTATTTTTATATATCATTATATATCATTATATTTCATATTTTAAATTACAAATCTCTATGAATTGCTTCAATGTACTTGGCTAGTTAATTATTGATTTCATATTTAGTTTTGTTTTTCTTTTAGGACAACTATTTTTTTAGAGAAAATTTCTGTAAACTATTTTTATGGATAATTTTATTAAATATATTAAATATAAATTTATTGCATATGGTAGAATATTTTTTATGTACTTGGCGTACTTTTTTTACCTTTGTAAGGTTTCTTTAGAGGTAATAATTTTACTACATAGTAAAAAAGTATTATACTTAATAAAGTATTATACTTAATAGTGAAAATATATTTATTACAAAATTTTTTGACAATGTACAGGTTAATTAAAATGAATTCGATTGAAAATTATGAACAATATGATATTTATGAAAATTATGATCAATATGATATATATGAGGAATTAATACAACGTCGCGAACGTATACTATAACGTTATATTAAAGATGCACGAAATTTCTTCGAATGGTGGTTTGCAGAGGAATTTATTAAGAGATACATATTTTGAAAAAAATCTGTAATGTATTATATTCTCCCTCGAATTGAAAGGTCTCTTCGTAAATCATCAAGAAGAGGTCTTCCAACATCACCGATTGAACAGCTTCTTTTATTGCCTTTGATTTATGCTACAGCATCCTTCCAAGGTAGCTAAACTGATTTTTGAAAAAAAAACAAGATATTTCTGTATTGAAAAATTTAAATGCTGTTTATACAGGATAGACCATTTTAATCAATACAGGCGAATATCTCAGAAACACTGCATTAAATCGAAAAATGTTTCAGACAAAAGTTGTATGGCTTGAAGGAGGACATAAGATGGTGCTACTAATTTGACTTTGAAGAGTTACCTGAAGGTCACGTGAAGATCACATCCAACTTTTTAAATGGGACACCCTATATACTTTTACATATTCTTGTAGCTTGTCTCAAGAGCTTTTCAAAACACCATAAGGTATTTTTCATTAAGTATTTTTCGAATTATGAGACTTGAAATAATTTTTTAATTTTACATAAACCGTAAAATATTCATTTTTCGATTATCTTACCTTAATACATTTATGCACAAAATAATAAAAGGAATCGATTGGTGTAAAGAAAACACATAATTGTTTCGGAGAAAAAATATGTAATTTGCTATTAATTATTACGAGAATTAGAAGGTGCACTACTTGGTGATAATGGATAGCTCAGCTTTCCATATCTTTGTACCTCCATATTGAATCCTCGGACAGAAATGCTCCAGAAACACGATATAATCACGCTCATGCACAGAAAAAAAGAACATTCTTGTTTTGAAAATATATTTAGTTTTATCATGAAAATCTTGAAATGAGATTATATTGCGTTAATTAAAGAAAAATATAATTCTTGAATAATTGTTTACTTGAATAAAGCCATTTTATATAGTTTAATCGAGAAAAATATATTCTTATGATTTAAGATTTAATTTTCTTGAATGGAAAAGAAATAATGTTAGATGATAATAAATAACATTTTTAAATCAAAGATTACAATTTTCTTAAAGTACAATCAAATAATTACATATTCTTGAGGTGACTATTACAATATTAAAATAAGACTATAATATTGCTGAAATTTAAAATTATTAAATTCTTCTAAGAAGAATATAAATTGTTGTGTATGAAACAATGAACTCGTGAGTTGAAGTATATAAGTTTTGATTTGACACATATTTTTTTTGGTGTGTTGAAGCTCGCAATGTTGTAGAGCGCATGTTTGGAATTTGGAAAAGAAGATTTCCATATTTAAATCAAGGAATGGGAAACAAATTGGAACCAGTTTGCAACATAATAGTTGCTTGCGCGGTTTTACATAATATCGCTCTCATAATTAAAGACGCTTTAATAATTGATAATAATATTCCTCTTGATTTGCCCATATCAATAGATCCAATACCACGTCCTGGAGAAGATATGGCTCAATTAAGCATTAATTGAGACATATTTTATTTAATTTAACATATTATATATATATATATATATATATATATATATATGTAATCAATAATAAAATATTATTATAAAAATATTTAAAATTCATTAATATAAAATCTCTAATATTTATTGATATTAAATAATTTAATTGTAGTACCTTCATTTTCAGGCTCTTTAATCAAAATTGGCAGAGTATCGTTTATGTATTATCGGATAAAGTAATTGATTCATTAACGGTAATAAAATAATGATTAATAAACATAAATTATTAATAAATAATAATCTATATAATAATAAATAAATAATAAATATAACAATAAGAAAAATGATAATATATAATGATAATAATAATAATACTAATAATAATTATAATAATCATAAAGATAACTAATAATAATATATAATAATCATATAATCTCTTATCGAAACTCCAATCTGAGTCTCTCATCTGATAAGTTCTTGAGTCGAGATTCGAGAAACGACGAGATTCGAAATACGGGCCTAAATGACATATTCATTCGCATTTTATTTACATATTTATCTGATAATGTAAAAATGATTATGAAATTATTCAAAAGTCAGTAAAATTTTATGATTGAAAGTATTGATTTGAAATAAGGATTGTTTCCGTTTAAAACGAATCTATTTCAAAATCCAGATAGGAATATCAATATAAATAATACATAAGGAAAAATATTTTATATTTCTTTATCAATTTTCAATCATATCAAATCTTCTAACGCTTCATCAATTCGCTACATCAATAAATAGGAGAGAAATAGAGAAAGAGAGACTCGTATTAGGAGATAAATTATTTAGTAATTTATCGCTTCGAATTATTTCTAATAAAATCAACGACATTAGTTGCTACAGTGTTAATGAAGTATGTTTTATTGCTTTTTTGTCTGTAAACTGTAATCACTCTTGGAAATGCATTTATTAAAAATAAAGAAAATAGAATATGAGAATAAAGAATATTAAGAATAAGGAATATAAAGAATAAAAAATAAAGAGTATAAAGAATAAGAAATATAAAGAATAAGGAATAATTAAGAATAAATAATCAAGAATTAAGAATATAGAGAATAAAGATATAAAGAATAAAAATAGAAAAAATAAAGAATATGAAGAATAAGAAATATAAAGAATAAAGAATAAGAAATAAAGCCAATTAAATTGCTCGGAACAAGAAAGACTCAGGTTCGATTCTCATATATATATATATGTATGTGTATGTGTGTGTGTGTGTGTGTAACAAACTTTTAAATGACATGTTAAAGAGAGAATATACTTTTACGAAGAAAAATACTATTATTCACATTCATTAAATTCTTTAATATGTAATCCAACATTTTTTCTATCTCTTGCATGTTTCTTAATAATAATAATATGAAAATAATTAAGATAATCATTGTTTTGCATTTTTCCACGATCTATTAGTTTATTAATATTTATCTATTAAATTTTATGTGTTAATTATACGTGTAATCATAGCAGAATCTTGCGAATAACTTTTACTATTTCATCATTAGTAAGAGATTTGTATATTTGTACATTTCATCCCAAGCTTGTTCTTACTAAATCAGAATATATCCATTCTTTTCATCATACTAAGATGTTTAATAAATAAATATATCGGTTATGAAAATTCAAATTATAATTTTGTATTTCATATTATTATTTATTTTGATTAAAGAATGTCCCTTCCGCATCTTTAACGGAGTTATGCTTATTTGAATTTATCCGAAATTTTGACATAAAGTTACCCATGCGATAATTTTGTTGAGCAGTATGTATACAACGATATATGATGTATACCACATAGGAGCGTCTTACTGTTAGTTTTCTAAATCTAATTTTGCATTCGCATTTATATATCATTAATTTAATAAATCAATTAATTCGTGCCATTAAGAAAGAATTACATTGAAAACAAAACGATAATAAAACAAAGTATCAAATTCATCTCACAAAACATTTTGTGCAAAAGAATGTTTTGTTAATATATATACTCCTCGACAAAACGCATAATTTTTTTCACTTTTTCTTTAAAAAACATGTAATATCCTTAACTATTTTCTTCAATTTTTCCAATGCAATGCGGTACACTCAATTTATTATACTTATGTAGCATCCGCGTTAGTATTTTTTAAACGATTTTCGTTTGCATGTGATTGGGATGAATCTCACATGAACTGGATGAGTAGGACGAATAATTATATCCGCTTTGAACTGAATATTTTTCAAATACTCAACGGGTTCCAAATAAAAATTATGCACCAAAGGAGCTACTATAGCTTTCATCTCCAAGAGACCAAATCGTTGACCTACAATATCAAATTTATTGAAATTGATCGACATAAGGAGAAACAATAATTGCAACCAATTTACCTATGCAATTTCTTGGCCCTGCACTGAAAGGTAGATAAGAATAAGGATGACGATTCTCTATTTTCTCAGGCAAGAATCTATCCGGATCAAATACATCCGGATTTGGCCAAAAATTGGAATCTCTGTGAACTGCGTAGATATTAAGCACTAAGATCGATCCAGCGGGTACGACATATGATTCTGGAAAGCATGTTATAAAATTAATTTTAAAATTTACAAAAAAGGATATTTTGAGAAAAACGAAATGTTCATAATGTATTCTTAAAATATTAATACATTAATATCATTTTACATTCCATAATGTATTCTGTGCTACGTAACATATTCAAAGATATATATAGGAAAAAAGTGATCAATTACGTAATTTTACATCATCTCCAGTGTATCGTGATAGTGTAGGCACGCTGGGATACAAACGTAATGCTTCCTTTAAACATCTATCTAAATATGATAAATTTTGCAGTGATCTCATGTTAAGTTTCCCTCCATTCTCTTGCATCACATCATCGACTTCAAGCTTCACACGCTCCTATGTTATCCATAATAATTTAAATATATTTCTTGATATTCTACCTTCTATTTACATAAATGTAAATAAATTCTTAAAAATTAAAATGTAAAAATAAAGTGATATACATATTTACTAATATTGAAAAAATATATTGTAACAAAATAGAACTTGACATTTAAAAATTGTAATTTAAATAATGTATCGCAATATATTTAGAAATAGATACCTGAATATCTTTATGTTCAGCTAATAGTAATAAAGTAAACATTATACCCGTCGCTATGGTATCATGACCCTGTAATTATCATCATATCATCATATATTATAAGTTATATGTTATATATTATATGTTATATATTATATGCTTAGATAACGTATACAAAAAAAGATTAATAAAAAAAGATTACAGATACGTACTGCCAACATAAAAGTATCAACTTCCTCTTTGATGTCCGAATCAGTTAAAGAATATTCTTGAGATGCCGCTAATAAAAGGTCCAACATAGCTAACCGCTTTTTTTTAACTAAAAAAAAGCATATTAGGGACGAACTCATTTTTGCGCGATGCGATTTAATTTTTAAACACGTTTTTAAACTTGTTTTTGATTAAAATTCAAACTCCATTACAAATAATGATTTAATTTTACAGCAAATATATGTTATACTTTTACGTGTAATTATGTTTACTATAAATACTATAAGTATAACGTATAATATTAAATTGCGCAATCAAATTTAAATTAGGAACTCTAATCGTACATACTTCCAAACACCTCATCATTTGTCGCCGCTTCTTTATCACTTTCAAGGTTTTTAAATATTGACCATTGGTACGTTCGTGATAAAGTTTTCTTTCCGCAATAATCTACGTACACAGTACAAAATTTTACAGTGATTCTTTTATATTAATAGTAATGTAATTTTAAATGTAAATATTTGAAGAATTTAAATTATGGTTCTTTATATTACTTACTTTTTTCGTAAATCCATGCAATATTTTTAGGATTTTCTTTTGCTTTCTTCCTTGTGATGACAATGAGAATATCATATCGTTGTGAAACCAAGGCCTGAATGCTCTAAACAGTAATTCAATAAAGCTATATAATTACAATAACAATATAATTTTATAAAAGCCTTATTTATAAAATGTTATTTAAATCCATTCTAACATGTCAAAGTAATCTTTAAATAATCATGTACAAGAGATTAAAAATGTTAAATTATATTTGTTATGAAAAAGATAGGAACTTTCAAAACATTGTACTTTTGTTACAGTTATAATTTTTAGATTAAAAATAATTTCTCCTTAGATCTTATTATACATTTTATTTTTTTCTTAATTTTACAATATGTCCTAACATTTCCCATCTTTTAAAGATTTCAAAATATTGTTTATTTTATAATGAAATATTTAGCAATAAACAATACATTTTCATTGCAGTTTGCCCGTTTAAACAAATTGACATTCTTTATTAATTTTTTTCTTTATTAATTGTTTATCTTGTTATAATTAATGTATAACATATTTATGATAGAACTTTTAAGATATTATTAAAATAATTTTGATGTGTGTATATATATATATTCAAATAATCCTGAACTTTAGTATACAAAATAATCAAATTTTCTAAAATCAAATGCTTCTATTACAAATAATTTAAGTTAAAATAATTACTATCATACGTTAATGTCCTACAACAATTATTACGAGTTATTGTAACTATTTTTTCATGTAATTTTTAATTAATTTGTTATTTTATATTACATTTAAAGTCACAATAACAAAAATAAATGTAAAGTATTATGTGAATTATTTAACATTTTTAGTTTGTCAAGAAGTAACATACGACGAATGAGATATTTTAACTTAAAATTTAGAGTGGACATGTAAAAAAATGTAATTATAATTAAAATTTTATTTTTTACTGTGTATATCAAAATCATATCTTGAAAGGTGATAAATATATTATATAATTATGTATATTTACTGCACTCATATAAATTACCTATAAAATACCAATTCGATCATGTCGTGAACTGCATTTCGATATTGTTGCTGAAATTCGCCGAGAGTTCGTAAAGAGACACCCATGGCAGTTTCTACAAATATATTTATTATATAAGAAATAAATAACAGTCAAAAATTATTATAGCTGAATATTTAATACATAGCTTTAAGTATAAAAAACCGCACTGAGAAAAATCATTTGAATGTACACGATTGAAAACATTTTGATTAAACCAATCCAAGTAATTTCTAGTTATCATGATAAAACTCGATTTTTTATAACTAGAACGTTTAATAGATTTTACTATAAGATTTTACTATTTGGTTAGGTTAGTATTTTCTGATTGGATGTTTAAAATTTCTTGTTATATTAATTTCTTTGCTTGCCGTTAAACGGCGAGCCACTCTTAACTTAACTCGTATTCAATATTTGCCATAAAATATATATAAAGAATTGTATTAACATTAAATTCAAAGTATTTTTTTTTTTCTTTTACGTGCAGTAGTACCAGAAAGAGGACGCTAGCTCTCTGATTGTTTGTGTTTGAGCTGCATCCTCTTCTTGCATCACGTTTATCAGTTTAATTTCTAACAAACTGAATTTAAAATCATTTATTCAATAATCTGGATTGAATTTATCCAATAATCTTGTTAGAATTCAGAATATTAAAACAGACTTTTGAGACGGAAAAAATTTGAGACGAATTTGTGTTGGCGAGTTTAGTATTATTAACAAGAAAATTTGATAAATTTAACAGGAAGAAATTAATCAGATTCATCTCGTAATTCCTACAAGAATTCTGGTTCCTCCATTTTCCATCCAAATAGGAATCTCTCTCTTTTTTTTTTTTATTTTTTTCCCNATAATATTAATTAATAAAATTTTTGCAATATCAGACAAAACTAAGGACTCATGATATTTGAAATAATTTCTGTTAAAACCACGTTTTCGCTAATTAATCAATATTAAACACTGAAATTTTGCAAAAAGATGTTATAAAATTTTATTTTGTACAAATATTATAAAGATTACCTGATAGATTATAAGATGCGACGATCGAAACACAACTCAAATCATTAAAATGAAATCACAAATTGCGTTATAGAAATACATAATTCAATGCAATAAATTTACGCGAACTAATAAGATAAATGTGACGCTCATATTTATAACCGTTCTTCAATTCAAGATCGTAATAATAATCAGATATTATTCTTAATGGGTGGGGATCTCGTTTGCCAACTGCTTCATTTGCGCACAATATTTTGCCGACAACTTCTTTTGCCTATATTCCGATCTACAAGTATTATTGCACACACGAAGAAAATGAAAATACGCGAAATAAAATAATTCGTTGTTAACAATTACATATTTTTTCTTCAAAACAACTGTGTTTTTTTACATCATTTGATTCCTCTTATTATTTTGTACATGAAAATATTATTATAAAATGAATATTTTAGAGAAATGAATATTTTACAAGATATTTTATGATTTATATAAAATTAAGAAATGGTTTTATATCTCATAACTCGGAAAGTACTTAATAAAAACTTACTTAATTATAATGTTTTGGACAGCTCTTGAGATGAGCTACATGAATAGGTAATAGGAAAGAGTAGGTTGAGTTTAAGAAATTGAATATGACCTTTATGTGACCTTCAAATAACTCTTCAAAGTCAAACCAATGGCACCGTATTATGTCCCCCTCAAAGTTATACAACTTTTGTCTGAAACACTTTCTAGTAAAACTCTTCCTTATCATGACATTCGACTGTGTCCAGATTTTTTTAACCCAGTATATACATCGTATCAGAAACAAAATGTTCTATTTATAAAACTTTTTTTGTTCATAACTTTTAAATAAACAGCGCGCTTAAAACTTTTGAATATTACTCAAGATCATCACCTTCACAATTTGTCATGACTAAGGTTATCCGCGATGTCTCTCGAAAGCTATATAATAGCAAGTTTTGCATTTACATATATCATTCTAATCTAATCAGTCGACTACGTTGTATAATAATGACTGACATTGAAAGCAATGTGAGAATAAGATTCATAAAAAAATCCGTAAATAAGATTCTGTTCATAAAAAAATGTTCAAAAAAATTGTTATGCGAGAGACATAAATATTAAAGAAGTATATCTTTATGTCGCAAGTCTGCTTTTTTGTGCATAATACTAATCATTTGAATCCTTTTGAATATATTACAACTGAAAACATGTTACAAACGAATAAAGTTATATAATGTATATAAATGTATTTATTTTCAATCGACATAATTTTCTTACATACTTATATACGATGTATTGCCTACGATAAACAATTCCAGATAAGATTAGGCCATCAGAATCCGTTTATATCAAGACACAAAGTTGCTCTATGTAAAATTTTCATAGGGAATATCAAAGTGTATATTGTCTATCAAGGCGTATTGTTTTTATATTATTATATTAAATAACCGTAGGAACAATACTATTTTCTTATAATATAATTTTTTAGAAAAATTTCTATTATAAAACAAGTAAATATTTTTAAAATGTCGAAAATATGTTGTACACTTTGCTATAACTGTATAGTTACAGAAAATATAATTATATTAAAATTTTCACGGATTAATTATTATTTTTATGACATTATTTTCATAAAATATCTTACATAAATACTATTACATCAATTTCTCATAACATATCATTTCTATCGTCCGTTTTTTTTTTGGATTCATAGTTTGATCATATTTGATTATAATTTTTTATTATTATCTACGGCTCTCATCACCTTAAATTTATGTGTATCGCTCAATCATTTAATCTGTAACGATTTATTTATTGTCTTTCTTATATTGTACCAGTAAAAAAATCCACAAAAGGATCGAAACATATGGTCAAGTTAATTACACGTAACTCGATAATAAATACAATTTAACATTACACACCGTTTATTGCGTTCAGGCTCAAATTGGTCCTGTTTTATTATTAATTTTTCTATTATAAATTATTAGTTTGGAGCCTCTACTTTTATATTTTAATTATTTATATTATATAAAAATGAATACACGAATGTTCTGATTGGATTTTGTTTTTAATGTTATCTTTATTCAAATATGTTACAGACAGATAAATAATAATAAAGAAAATGGATTATAACTTTAGCGCGATAGAAATAACAAAATTTTAATTGTATGCGTGTGTGTGTGTAGAAGAGGAGGAGGAGAAGGAGGATTCCATTAAAAGTCAACAGCTTGTAAAATTCGATTCGATTTATTTTTTCGTTCCCTCATTTCTTCTCCCTCTATTACGTTTTAGATATAAAAAATTTGTTTGTCTAAAACGGTCAAAAGATGTCTATTTATCGCCAGTTTTTTACTAAGGTTTCGAATTTGTGTAAGATTTATCCGGCTATTGTTAGATTTGTCGGTTTGGATCGGCTAAATTCGCCATCAATTTCTTGTTCTCCTCTCTGATAAGCTTTAGATTGTTACTCTTTCTATTTAAAGGGAGATCTATATTGTTCTATCATAGATATATTTGTCTGTTTCCCATCCGATATTTTTTTATCTTCAGATAATTATTTGTTAAAGGGATCGGTTTTGATTCATTGTTATTACTTTTGCGTGTTTTCTTTGTAATGACTCATAAATATTAGATGACAAATATAGATTATTATTTAGGCCCGTATTTATAATCACGATTCTGCTGAGACATTCATCTAAAACTAATTTTGATATGTGTACGGTTTAATAAATGAATCTTAAGAATCAATGTGGCATTCATTTATAATCTCGATTCAATAGAAATACTCAGAGGAAGTTTGTCTTGATATGTAGCTTGAGCTGTGTTGAATGCATTTCAATAATCGCAGCTTGAGAAAAAATCACACATTTACATATTAATAATCTTTGAATTTCGTATCAGCTAAGATTTGAGTCGAAAAAAATTGCGTATCAATCAAGTTCGAAGATGACTTGAGGAAAATGTGACAGATTTAATAGAATAATTTACAGATTAATCATCAAATGATATATGTATAGAAGTATGTTTATGTTTTGCAATTTAATAATATTGTTACGCCCGCGGCGAGGACTTCGATAAATATCGAAGCCGCGCACGAAAAGATCGGCCGCTCGCGAGTCGCGCGAAATAAATAGACACTTTTAAAAGTAACTAAGAGCTTTAATACTCATCACAGGGCAACAGAAACAGTAACACAGAACGATTCAACACAAAATTAGCGGCTCGATGCAAATTCGCGTCCGCGCAGCCAGACAGCTGGAACCGAACTCAGCTGACAGTCGTTGTTTGTAAATAATCTTCTTGCCGACGGGATCCGGACAACGGCAGGGCCGTGACGACTCGGGCGCGCGCGTAACAATATATACGTCTACTTAATAACAAAAAGGTAATAAATAATAATATAAATAATAAGTAATATGTAATATAATTAATATAATATGAATAATATGAAATAATTAATTAATATATTATTAATATAAGTAATATGAATAATAATTTTACTTCATAATAAAAAAGTATTATACTTAATACTGAAAATATATTTATTACAAAATTTTTTGACAATGTACAGGTTAATTAAAATGAATTGGATTGAAAATTATGAACAATATAATATTTATGAAAATTATGATCAATATGATATATATGAGGAATTATGCGAACATTTACCAAAACGTTATATTAGAGATGCACGAAATTTTTTTGAATGGTGGTTTGAAGAGGAATTTGTGAAAAGATACAGATTTTGAAAAAAATCTGTAATGTATTATATTCTCCCTCGAATTGAAGAGTTTCCTCTAAATCATCAAGAAAAGGTCTTCCAACATCACTGAACAGCTTCTTTTATTGCCTTCGATCTATGTTACAGCATCCTTCCAAGTTAGCTAAACTGATTTTTGAAAAAAAAAACAAGATATTTCTGTATTAAAAAAATTTTAATGCTGTTTGTACAGGGTAGACCATTTTAATCAATACACGCGAATATCTCAGAAACACTGCATTGAATCGAAAAATGTTTCAGACATAAGTTGTATGGCTTGAAGGAGGACATAAGATGGTGCTATTAATTTGACCTTGAAGAATTACCTGAAGGTCACGTGAAGATCACATCCAACTTTTTAAATGGAGCACTTTATATACTTTTACATATTCTTTACATATTCTTAGCTTACATATTCGTAGCTTGCCTCAAGAGCTTTCCAAAACACCATAATAAGGTATTTTTCATTGAGTATTTTGCGAATTATGAGGCTTGAAATAATTATTTAATTTTACATAAACCATAAAATATTCATTTTTCGATTATCTTACTTTAATACATTTATGCGCAAAATAATGAGAAGAATCGATTGGTGTAAAGAAAACACATAATTGTTTCGGAGAAAAAATATGTAATTTGCTATTAATTATTACGAGAATTAGAAGGTGCACTACTTGGTGATAATGGATAGCTCAGCCTTCCATATCTTTGTACCTCCATATTGAATCCTCGGACAGAAATGCTCCAGAAACACGATATAATCACGGTCATGCACAGAAAAAAAGAACATTCTTGTTTTGAAAATATATTTAGTTTTATCATGAAAATCTTGAAATGAGATTATATTGCGTTAATTAAAGAAAAATATAATTCTTGAATAATTGTTTACTTGAATAAAGCCATTTTATATAGTTTAATCGAGAAAAATATATTCTTATGATTTAAGATTTAATTTTCTTGAATGGAAAAGAAATAATGTTAGATGATAATAAATAACATTTTTAAATCAAAGATTACAATTTTCTTAAAGTACAATCAAATAATTACATATTCTTGAGGTGACAATTACAATATTAAAATAAGACTATAATATTCTTGAAATTTAAAATTATTAAATTTTTTTAAGAAGAATATAAATTGTTGTGTATGAAACAATAAACGCGTTAGTTGAAGTATATAAGTTTTGATTTGACACTTATTTTTTTTGGATTTGTTGAAGCTCGCAATGCTGTAGAGTGCATGTTTGGAATTTGGGAAAGAATTTCCATGTTTAAATCGAGGAATGGGAAACAAATTGGAAACAGTATGCAACATAATAGTTGCTTCCGCGGTTTTACATAATATCGCTCTCATAATTAAAGACGCTTTAATAATTGATAATAATATTCCTCTTGATTTGCCAATATCAATAGATCCCATACCACGTCCTGAAGAAGATATGGCTCAATTAAGCATTAATTGAGACATATTTTATTTAATTTAATATATTATATATATATATATATATATATATATATAATCAATAATAAAATATTCTTATAAGAATATTTAAAATTTATTAATATAAAATCTCTAATATTTATTGATATTAAATAATTTAATTGTAGTACCTTCATTTTCAGGCTCTTTAATCAAAATTGGTAGAGTATCGTTTATATATTATCGGATAAAGTAATTGATTCATTAACGGTAATAAAATAATGATTAATAAACATAAATTATTAATAAATAATAATCTATAGAATAATAAATAAATAATAAATATAACAATAAGAAAAATAATAATATATAATGATAATAATAATAATATTAATAATAATTATAATAATCATAAAGATAAATAATAATAATATACAATAATCTTTTACGTTCGTCAGTTTGGTCAGTTTGGGTAAGATTGTCGGAATCATTAATAGATGGAATTTCCATAATTAAATGCGGGTTTATAATTTCTATTAAATGATCTATTTCTACATCCCCTATAGCTTCTCCAACACCCGTGGAAATTTTATATTGCTTTTCTTTAGCTAGTTTGCTTCGTAGGCATTGTTTTTGTTACATCCGGTGGACTTCACGATTCTTTTCTTTCATCGAAACGCTATCTTAAAAGTAATCAAAGATAGGCTCGAATTTGAAACGGAATCTAATTCGCGTAAATAAATAGTAAGTCTAAACACTGAGAGTGGCCAGTCGAGATAGCGCTAAGGAAAATCTAAACAAATTTTTGAATTATGAGACTCGGAAGTATATGAAATTCGAACCATTCGTATCCATGGTTATAACTTGGTTTATTTTAGAGATTTTAAACAAAGAGCCTGTGGTCCTCGAGAAATTGACCAGAGGTAAACATAAATTAATATTGCACGTGCGTTCGTTCGACAGGCCATTCTCAATCGTCAAGCGATAATTAGCTCCTCGCTCCCACTCTCTACTGGATGGAGCTAAATCTCGCGCAAAAGGGCTTAACCAATTAAAACCTTAAGACACTCCTCTCTTACTGAAAATCTAACTCCTTGGCCCTAAGGAGGGAGTAATAGAAATCATTTGATTCGATTTTCAAAGATTCCCACCATCCAGTAAGGAGGAGGAGCAACTACTTTAAAAAATGCAAGCGCAAGGCGCGAGCTCTCACTTGTTCTCTAGTTCATTAGTTCATTAGTTCTTTAGTTCATTAGTTCACTTGCTAGTTAGTTCACTAAGCGTTCACTAAGAAGTACTAACTAGCACTATAAGCAGTACAGTTGACAGCTCCAGTCAAGATTCAGCCATTCAATTTTAAAATTATATAGCCTCGGGGATCCTTTTCTTGTATTATGCAATTAAGTTATTAATTTGTTTTATACCACAGTGAAAATGATTTTGTTAACATTTAATTGTGCATCATGTGAAATTTCTGATGAGCATCTCCATTACTCGGCTCTTCATGTTATAAACCTCTGACTTCAGCCATTGCAATTTTATCAACGCACTTATTTTTATGATCCCAACGAGTTGTGAGTAAATTTGAATAATTTTTATTTTCTCCCTTTCCCATATCTTACTATCTCATAATTTAAAAGTCTATGTCTGACTAATAATTTTAAACAATTAATAATCATTAAATTTTTATTAATTACTATCAATCCTTGTCTTACCTCTTCTCCAGTCTTATTCCTAGTTCTTTCTAATTCGCCTAGAATCTCCGCATGGCGGTTCGCGAATAATTTACCTGTTCGTTGCGAATCTCCGCAAGGCGATTCACGAACATTTCCTTGTTCGTTGCGAATCTCCGCAAGGCGATTTACGAACATTTCCTTGTTCGTTGAGAATCTCCGCAAGGCGATTCACGAATAATTCTTCATTCACTCTCAACCTCTTTTCAAATCCTAATCCTTCCGAACTCATTTTTGTTTCATATTTCTCTATTATTCAATATTTAATCATACAGTCTAGTAGAAGTTTCGGAACTAACCCAGTAAACACGCTGGACTCATTTCCGTAACAATTACATAATGTTCTATATGTATATATTACAGATCATTAAAATGAAACTATAACCTATCAGTTATGTCAATAACATAATAAATCTATAATTCTTACATAAAATTGTTATGTAATTTTGTCATTACTTTGTTATGTAATATGTATGTAATTTGGTGAACGTAAGTGTGTATACTCTAAAAGTTTCGTAAATGCTACGTAACTCTAACGACATAGTTGTAACGTTATGTTAAATACGTAACATTTATGTATTTTGGTGAATGTAAATGGGTACACTTTAAAAATTTCATGAATGCTATGCAACTTTAACGACATAATTGTAACGTTATTTTAAACATGTAATATTAAGAGTATTTTATTGATGTGAATGTATACAATTTTGTTTAAATCTTGTAAAAAGAATTCGTAAAAAAAGGAGAATTATGCAGAAACAAGAAAATGAAAGATTTTGAGAAAGAATAGTTGCGATATATTTATATATAATTTAAAAAAGATAACATATGTCGATCATGTCTTTTTTAAAGAAGGATTATACACTAAAAACGCGTGCTCCGCGTACGCCACACATTTATTGTGTGTGTATCACATTTTATTTTTTATATGTATATTGTATATGCAAATGTAACATATACTTATGTATATGTATATGTACATTATGTGACGCACACGAAGCGCGCACTTGTAAGGAAAAAGTAATAACAAAATTTCTATATCGTATTAAACATAAAAAATATGTACTTTGTTGACATTTTTAAGCGTTCTGAAAAAATAGTATGCATATATAATATCATTGAGAAAAATGTATGTGATACATATTTTCTTAATATAGAATTATAAATATAGAAAATAAAATTATATATTAAAAAAAAAGTTTAAAAATGTGCACTAGATATTTTTTTTGAATGATATATGCATGTTATTTTTCTGTTATGTAGTATTTATGAAGTTTTTAGAGTATACACATCTACATTCATCAAAATACATAAATGTTACGTATTTAACATAACATTACAACTATGTCGTTAGAATTACGTAGCATTTACGAAACTTTTAGAGTATACACATTTACGTTTACCAAAATACATAAATGTTACGTATTTAACATAACATTACAACTATGTCGTTAGAGTTACGTAGTATTTATGAAACTTTTAGAGTATACACATTTACGTTTACCAAAATACATAAATGTTACGTATTATTTAACATAACATTACAACTATGTCGTTAGAGTTACGTAGTATTTATGAAACATTTAGAGTATACACATTTACGTTCACCAAATTGCATAAATGTTACATAATAGAGTAACGACAGAATTACATAACAATTCTATGTAACAATTATAGATTCATTACGTTATAGACATTACGTTATAACTGATACGTCATAGTTTTATTTTGTTCATTTATAACATTGAATATTATATAATTATTAATTAAATATACATTTACTGAAATTACTTAATTATGTTCTTCGTGCAAGACATAATTTTTCTCTACATTATGCATCTATATAAGTTATGTGAACATGCCATTACGGGATAAGTCTGTGATTGGCCATAATAAGTACGCCATGTAAGTACATATAAGTGCGCCATCATCGCAAAAAGTATCTCGTGCTTCCGCGCTAGACTTTATCGTTTATCCTTTATCTTTTTCAATATGGCCGAATCTACGAAAACGCGGTAGTCGTGCGTGCTCAAAAATTGTGTTGACAGTGGACAATATCGAGATATTAGTAAGTATGAAATAAAAATTAACTTAATAATGAATGCTAACAAATGATAATCATTGTCTTGTGGTGAAAAATCTATACTAAAGATTGAATTCCTCTTGTGCAGAACAAAAGATATACTTATCGCATATCACGTGAAAACCGCGTGCGCCTAACAAAGGATAAAGGATCTCGTGCTGGCGGCCCGCGAAAGAAACACCCTCATTATTTTTATATTTTGGCATTTTTATAGTAAGTACGATTTATTTTATGCAACATTATTTTTCCCATGTTTTTTTACAATATTTGTTACCCGGTCATATAATGAGAAAAACAAGAAATCTCTTATTTGCACTACTTTTTGAATCAGAAGTTTAAAAATTTCGAATGTAAAGTTTTACATCATCTTTTAATAATTATAGATTTTTTATTTTATTTTGTATTGCATTGCATACTAAATTCCGGTCTACAATTTTTTTATAATGATCATAATGGTAATCTTAATGATAATTATGAAATATATATAGCTTATATTGTTGAGCAAAATATCACTGCATAAAAAATGTAGATATAATATTTTTTTCGAATATTTCATATATTTTGAACATTTATTATTGAATTTTTTTCATAGTAAAGCCCAATTTTGCAAATAAAATACAATCTTATAATTAATAAACAATATTATTATGAGTTTCAATTTTTCAATTTGGTATTTGATTGTGAACCGATTTGTATTCAAGTAAAATATTTAAACATGATAGCATTAACCATTGCAATTCATTGCATAATGAAGTTATAGGTTTTGAAAAATTGTTAATATTATGTGCAATATACTTATACAATTACTTTAATTTATAAATTTAATGTTTATAATTATATGCAACGTAACAAAAAAGTCATCTTTAATTAATTACAATATTAAAAGGCATTTAAAAAATATAGAAAAAAATTATTAAAATTGTTAAATTTTTTAAATGACTTTCAGTATTGTAATTAATTAAACATGAATAATTTTTTTGTTATGTTGCATGTTATTATAAATAGTAAATTTATAAATTAAAATGATTGTATAAGCATGTTACACATATTAACAATTTTTTAAGACCTATAACTTCACAATTGAAATACTATTTAATTAATATATAGATTATTATTTAATTAATATATATTTTTTCTAAAATTTTCTATTAGCGTCCTTTAAATATTACATAAATTATATTTTAATTAATTGAATTTGTTTCGAAAAAAACTGCAAATGTCTTAAAAACGTTTTTTAATAAAATATTTTTAATTCTCCATATAATCTTCCTATATATTGTTTCAGTGATAAAAGAGAATATAACATAAACAATAATATAAGGCAAACCCAAACTTATATTCATATACATAATCGCAATTTAGCTATTTCCTATTGCTTTATAAAATTATATATTATGTCCAAATCAAATTTAAGATTAGACATTATTTCTTTAACGCCAAGGCAGCGACGACGTATTTTCTTAAAAAAATTTCGTAATATTTGCAAAATAACTATTAACTCAAATTTGGAAGTTCAAAATAATATCATAAGTGGTTCGAATGAGCCAGGTAACATCGAACAATTTCATCATTGTCAGCAACAAAATGTACTAAAAGAAATTGATTTCGATCATTTCAATGTAATGAACACTGATAAGTGTACAGAAAATAATGATGATTTAATTTCTGAACATTCGGGAATAAGTATTGATAAAAATAATTTTCAGTCAAGTATTTCAAGTGATACATTTTTTAAAACAGATTTTTTTAAAACAGAACTTATTGACGACATCCGATTATGGGGCATTGAAAATCATGTCAGTCATTCTGCTATTAGTAGCTTACTGAAAATTCTAGTAAAATACGGCCATGATCTTCCTATTGACGCTCGAACTCTGTTTCAAACTCCCAAACAAGTAGACATTATTGAAATGACACCAGGAAAATATTATCATGCAGGTTTAGGTGATAGTTTAAAAAAGTCTATTCGTAAGCATTATTGTCGAAATAATTTACCATCTCAGATAAATATTAATGTGAATATAGATGGTCTTCCTTTAACAAAATCTTCTGGGAGTCAATTGTGGCCTATTTTAGGTAGTATAGTTGCAGATTTTTATACCGAACCGTTTATAATTGGTGTTTATCATGATTTTGAAAAGCCAAAATGTTGCAATACTTTTTTGAAATATTTCAAGGATGATTGTCTTGAAGTTTTCCAAACTGGCATTGTAGAATATGGCAAAAAAATAACTGTGAAATTGAACGTATTTATCTGCGATGCTCCTGCAAAATCGTTTATCAAAGGAACTAAAGGACATAATGCATATTTTGGATGCGGTAATTATATTCAAGAGGGAGATTACATAGAAAATCGAGTAACGTACCCAGAAATTAATGCAATGTTAAGATCAGATGAATCTTTTAAATTAAGAAAACAAGAAGAACATCATAAAATCATTTCAAATCTTGAAGATTTAAACATCGGAATGATTACTCAATTTCCTTTAGACTATATGCATCTCGTACTATTAGGAGTAATGCAAAAATTGATGCAATTTTGGATTAAAGGTAAACATAATGTTCGTATGGTTGCAACTCAGATAACTCTTACTTCAACTTCTTTATTAGCTATGACATTATTCCTACCTAAGGAGTTTGCTAGAAAGCCAAGGAAATTAGATGAGGTTGATCGCTTTAAAGCCACCGAATTAAGACAATTATTATTATATACTGGGCCAGTAATCTTTTTTAAAAAAATTATCACGTGATAAATATATTCATTTTTTGAGTCTGAGCATAGCAATTCGAATTTTATGTAGCAAAGAATATTGCGTACAAATGCTTGATTATGCACACAGTTTACTATTATATTTTGTTGAAAATTACGGCACTTTATATGGTCGTCAATATATATCATATAACGTTCATAATTTAATTCATTTGTGTTATTATGTAAAGTTATGGGGAGTGTTAGATAAATTTAGCGCGTTTAAGTTCGAAAATTACATGCAAAAAATTAAATCAAAGATTAGATCTTCGAGTCGGCCATTAAAACAATTAGTCAATCGTTGTAAAGAAGAAGATAATTTAAATATAACAAATGTAGAAAAGAATTATACAATACCAAAAGTACATATTATAAATGGCAGAAAAATAATAAAATCAGTTCAATGTAAAGGTTTCTATCTAAGTACAAGAATTGCTGATAATTGTTGTCTTTTGTTAGATGGTACGACGATTTCACTTAAGAAAATTTATTTTAAAAATAAACAGATTTATATTATTGGTAAAAAGTATTCAAATATTAAATTCATTAAATCATTTTTTCATATTCCATGCAATTCTTTAAATATCGGAATTAAAAAAATTAACGAGTTACAGTACGAATTAATTACTGTTCCATTGTCTGATATTAAATCAAAATGTGTAAAATTGCCTTTATCTGACGAAGAAGCTGTGGTATTGCCTTTACTGCACCAACAAGAAATATGTTTATGGTGAGTAACTCATATTGATAAAATATATAATTGAAAACAATATTAAATTATTTAACAATCTTTACTTTTTTAAGGATTATTAATAATAGTAAAAAATTTTGCTGTCGTAACTTTTCTAAGCGAAATGGGAATAATGAAGAAGAGATTGTATCAGAAGTTCCATCTTTATGGCTTTCCTCCAATTTAAGAGAATGCTGGTGGCCATCGGTAAAAAATATAAACATCTTTATTGTGAAACAAACTCCACCTGTTACTAATGATCCTAAATGGACACTTTATCCTATTAAATTTCATGGATATTATAGTAATTTATATTTTACTTCAGAATTTATATAATTTATATAATTTTTAATATTTAAAAAAAATAATGTAACTTATAAATTATGATTTTGTCCCAATCAAGATTCATTAGATGAGGCTAGACAGAGAGCAACGAATTATTCTTCAAGCGATGAAAGTAATACAAATCAAACAAAAAAGTCATGCACAAATCAAACAAAAAAGTCATGCACAAAACGGTCACTAAATACTGTTTCTGATAATGAGTCTGAATTTGATTCTGATGACTCACGTTCAGTTATACCAAATCCACCAAATCTTAAAGATACAAATGTCTCACAATCAGTCAAAAATATTCAATCAATTTCAAATATTTTGGATTCAACAATTATTAATAATATTGATATGGAGATTCTTGATGGAACTCTAGTACCTCACAAAAGTAATTTTTATTTTAATTTTTTTATTCCATTTTTATTATTTCTATAATAAAACGTTTTTTTTTAAATTATAGTTATTGTTTATTGTGTGAGTAATCTAATACATCTTTGATATTTCCAGATATACAGGATGTACATACGTTAGTGTCAGAAATGTCAGATAAAATACAAGGTTTTGTATTTATTTTTTGTCTTATATTCTTATTAATATCTTTTTTTGGCATTGTTTACTTAATATTATTAATTTTTTAGACAATTTAAAAAATATATATACAGTTATAACTACAATTTCATTAGACATAAAAGCTCTAGATGCTCGTTTAAAAAACATAGAAACACAACATAACCAATATAAGTCTAAAACATTTGCCATGGATACATCAAATAATATACAAAGTTCTTTTCCGTTTAAGAGTATAAATGACGTAATAGCTTTTGAAAAAAGTTTATCAGAAAATGCGGATGAATACAACAAATTTGTAAGTTTAATTAAGTTATTTAAATGCAAATTTTATCTAAATAGAACAATGGAAATTATATTATATGTTTTATTTCTAAAGATGCTGTATATGTATATCTCGCATAGGCGGAGGGTCCGCTAAAGAAAATTTAATTCGTATATATCGAACATTATTTTCTAATGAAGTTGCCAAAGAATCATCTTGGAAAGGATTACGTAATCATTTTAAAATAAGTAGTTTAAAATCTATATTAACGGGAATACAAGGTAAAATATATTTTTATATCTATAAATAAATTTATAAAATATGAAATTTAATTTAATGTAAAATTTCTTTAATAATTCAGCAACAATTTTGACTCAACATCAATTTACAAACAAAGAGTTTGAAGACACCACAAAAGAATGGTTTCGCCAAGGTGGTCAGAGACTTAGCAGACAACAAAAACATTCCGAAGAAACAAATCCGCAAGTTATTTAAACATCTCAAAAGCTTATCATTTTTTCATTATGATCTTTTTTCTTGTTAATCTATAAGCTTTTGGCTTATTATCTTTTTTTGTTGGTTAGAGTCTTAATTAACATAAGAAATATTGTTTTTACTAATGTTTTCTTTTATATTAAATGATTTTAACACTAAACCTACTGCGACGGGTTAAATGATCGATCAAAATGTTATCAGAGTATAAAAATTTCTGTATTTATATTTGGTACAAATATTAAGTTAGATTATCGGTAGATTTAGTGCTAAATACTTAAGTTTTTATATTCTAAAATCTAAAATCATAGTCTGCATTCTTTTCATTTTAAGTTCTCAACGTTATTATCTGAGTTAAATTTCTTTTAAGAAAAGTAGCAGAATTAAAGTATGTGTGCATTATTTTGATACATTTAATACTTCATCTAACAATTTTTTTAATTACAAAAAGTATAATTATTTTATTGCTTTTTTCAAATGAAAATCGAGTTGCATTTCCATTTTGAGTAGTGTATTTATATAGGGAAATCTCTGTTAGAGCATTAAATAACTGAGATTTTATTATACTTTAAAATTTTTTAAATAGCTTTACGACCATTTTTTTGCAAAAATACGTAAATTTAAATTTGAATCCTTTTAATTTTAATTCTAATTATGCAAAGTATATTAATACAATATAAGTGCAATTTGTTATTTAAGTTTGAAATTATTATCAGCTATTAGTATAGTTAGTTTTCTGATAAAAAAAATATCTAAAACCACTAATATAATTTAAATTATTATTATAATTGTAATTTGAAACAAAAAATAGTTTTATAAATATTAACAACATTTGTTAAACGATTCATTTATTTAACAATTTATGTGTAAAAATAAAGAGTTGTTCAAAAAACCAAATTTTTATTGTTTTATATATATATATATATATATATATATATATGTATATATATATATATATATATATGTATATATATATATATATATATATATATATATGTACATGTTTTTATATACACGATTTTTTAAATATAAGTTTTTAAATTTTAAATAATATTAGTTAATTCTCTTAATTTTAGTAAAAAAAACAACTATTAGTAATTTTATCCAATCAATAATTTTGCGCTGTTAAAATTACTTTATATTTACTGAAAGTTGATGAAACTATTAAGTCTTAAAAAATGACTAATATATGTATATAGATATAGATTATAGGTATGTTTAGGTCAAAATGCATATATAATATATACAGCAACATTAAGTGTACATAATATGTAACAAAAATGATGTAATAATTAAATTTAGACATAAAGTTATATGTAATTATAACAAAATAGTTTCTTCATTTTAATCATTGATAAATATGTATTATTAATATATATTTATCGATGATTAGACTAAAGAAAGACTAGTCTTATGGTTATGTAATTTCATATCTAAATTTTAGGTAATTGTCATTTTGTTACATATTATATACAGCATAATGTTGCTGTTTATAATACCTAACATTTAGACCTAAATGTTACCTGTAAATTACGTAATGGTTACCAGAATAGATAATATCTGTGCTGCAAATAGTATATAAATATTACAGAACAGTGTGTACTAAATTCTATCATAATTACGTAATTTTATATCTAAATTTTATGCATCTATTACATATTATATACAGGCATAATGTTGCTGACATTTCCACGTAAACATCACTTAAAAGTTGACATAATGGTTACCTATCTGTTCTGTAAATGTTACAGAACAGTGTTTACTATGTTCTGTTACAGTGACGTAATTTTATATATAAATTTTATGTATTTATTACGTTTTATCGGTTACCATATCTATTCTGTAAATGTTACAGAACAGTGTTCTGTTACAGTTACGTAATTTCACATATAAATTTTATATATCTATTACGTTTTAATTTTGGATCTATTACGTTTAAATTTTATATATTTATTATGTATTATATACAAGCATAATGTTGTTGACATTTCCATCTAAACGTTACTTAATCGTGGACATAACAGTTACCACAACAGCGAACAGCTGTTTTGTAAATGTTCTGTAAAAGTTACAAAACAATGTTTATTGGGAAGTATTAGTTTATCTAATTTAAGATAATCCTCTCCCAATGATAATAATAATAGAATCAAGAAGAATTAACTTTATGAACTCCTAAAATTATTTGACCGCGAAATTATTATTAGTGCCTCCCACTTCACGACAAGCTGCGTTGCGGTGGCGGAATCGGCGAAACAAGCGTTTAAGGAGGCAATTGCCTCAACACACGGCGGACCTCCCCCCAATACAATAGGATAGATAATAGCAATAACTCTTCACTCGTTGACGACACACACTGCGACACCGACACACATATACTTAACAAACCTCCCTCGATCTCTCCACCTAGTTATTCCCCTATCTCTTCCCCAGTGCCTTCCTCTCCCTCCCACAGTACACCTGTTCCCTCTTCTCCATCATTCTCCGCATCGCCGCTCAGATCTTTTACCCCGATCCCACCTGAGCTTTCTCCTTCCCCTTCTCCCGAACCTTTTTCAGCATCCCGATCTCAATCTCCCATATCTGTAATTACCCTCGATCCTCCATCCCCTTCCACCCCATCGGAGTGCTCCGAGTTCCTCGAGGATCCGGAGGATCTCGCAAGATATCCTCCCGACCTTGATGAGGCCTCCCATCACTTCAAGTTCTCCCCAGAGTCTTCCTCGGAACCCCCTTTCTCAGATCCGACACCTGAACCTTCTCGCGTGGACTCCCTAAACTATTTTATATCCCAGTTTCCCCTCCTCGATTTTCCCATACCAGAAGGATCCTTCTGCGTGGGTCCAGGTGAAGTGAACTACAAAGAGTTCCTTCATTATCTAAGTACTGCCCCTCTTGATTCGATAATTCCCTGGTATCTCCCTGGATTACCCCTACCTCTAGCCGTTCTTTCCCATCCAAACCCTATTAAGAAAATTCCCACCATTTAGTTCAATGACCTTTGACCTCTATTCCTTCTCTGAGATACTCCTTTAGATCTTGGTTTAAATAGGAAAATTGTAAAATCCAGCCAGGATATAGCCGCCTCAAAACTCCTTTTATTTATTCCTGGCTGATGTCCTTCGTACTAGTGTAACACCCGCGAATTTACATATTCACAACACACACACACACACACACACACACACAACTCGCACATTAAAAATGTTCTTGTAAACCCGTTAATAATAATTTTGAATAAATTTTAATTTATAATAAAGAGATAAATTTATTTACATCTTCCCACTCTTATCCCTTTATTTCCAAAATCGCACAAGGTCTCGTCCCGTGTAAAAGAAATTAGATTCTCTTAAAAAGGACTAACGAGCGCGTCGGCCTAAAACACTCACAGTGTTAAAGGGACCATTCTGGTCACTGACCTGTGTCAGGCCCCAGGACAGTGCGCTCGACCCGATCCATACACACGCCCGAAAGTGTGTCATCGGGTAAGTAGGTTACGTTCTTCCAGATGGCCCGACTTCTCAAGGGTCTGGACGTAACATTTTAAATTTGCCCATAATCTTTGCAACTGTTTGTCTGTAGCCTATATGTAAAAAATTAATTACTCAAAAAATAATGTAATACATAAATTGTATACAATAATGTAAATTATTTATTATAATTATTATATATAATTACATAAATTATGTTATTATATTTTTATATTATTATATTATAATATTATTATTATTATATACAATTACATAAATTATTATATATAATAATTACCTTTTTATAAACATAATGCTAGCATTGAAAACAGATGCAATCTTGAGCCATGCTTCTTGCTTGGCTTTAATGGAACTGCCATCCGTTTTTTTTATTTTTAATAACATATTTGTATCTTTGTATCTTTTGAAAAATAGTTTTTACTTGATGCATTTAAGTAAAAACTATTTTTCAAAAGATGTAAAATTTTTCTTTTTTTTGTGTCGATGACATTCTGTCACTTTTGTATTCACTTATGAAACTTATTTAAAAGAAGATTACACAAACAAGCGCGTATTGCTGCTTTAATCAATATTTTAAATCTCAAGACGAATTTCATGTGAGTAATTGTTCCATTTTTCAATTGAATATAGTTTCAAGTAATCTTTAATCAAAATGTAACTATTGAACAGTTCTTATCTCAAGACATAAAACTCCAATCTGAATATCTCATCTGATAAGTTCTTGAGTCGAGATTCGAGAAACGACTATAAATACGGACCTAAATGACATATTTATTTGCATATTCATTTACATTTTATTTACATATTTATCTGATAATGCAAAAATTATTATCAAATTATTTTAAAAAATCAAAATGAATAATAAAAGGCAGAAAAGAGCCAACGCAGTTGTAGGGCGTGGATAAAATGATTTCCAAGACAGCAATTGTGACTATGCTTTTTCCTCTCTCTTGCATTTATTGATATCGCATTTTTATTTTTTTTCTCGTTTGATTTATTTATCCTTTCTTTGTGTTTATTAGAATCACTGAAGAAGGCTCGAATTGAGTCCGAAACGTTTGGAATAAAGCGAAAGGATCGTTAAAATTGAATTGCTGTCTTGGAAATCATTTTATCCACGCCCTACAACTGCGTTAGCTCTTTACTGCCTTTTATTATTCATTTTGATTTAGAGGAGCCTTTAACTTTGTTTATTTTAAATTATTTTAAAGTCAGTCAAAATTTTGTGATTGAAACCATTGATTTGAAATAAGGATTGTTTCCGTTTAAAACGAATCTATTTCAAAATCCAGATATGAATATCAATATAAATAATACATAAGCAAAAATATTTTATGTTTCTTTATCAATTTTCATATCAAATCTTCTAACGCTTTATCAATTCGCTACATGAATAGAAAAGAAATAGAGAAAGAGAGACTCGTATTAGCAGATAAATTATTTAGTAATTTATCGCTTCGAATTATTTTTAATAAAGTCAACGACATTAGATGTTACATGTTATTGAAGTATGTTTTATTGCTTTTTTGTCTATAAAATGTATTTACTCTTAGAAATGCATTTATTAAAAATAAAGAACAAAAAATAAAGAATATATGGAATAAAAAAATAAAGAGTAAGGAATATAAAAAATATAGAATATAAAGAGTAAGGAATAAAGAGAATAAAGATTAAGGTATATAAAGATAAAGGAACATAAAGAATAAGAAATATAAATAATCAAAAACATAGAGAATGAAGAATATAAAGAATAAAAAATATAAAGAATAAAGATATAAAGAATAAGAAATATAAAGAATAAAGAATAAGAAATAAAGCTTATTTGTTCAGCGAACGATTTATCAGAAGTCCTCCGTGACAATTTACATTGCATCCATCGAATAAAATTCCAACATTGCTCTGCAGTCGCATAACACTGTATTAAATAGCGGCATTAGGTGTAAGATCTGAATAGCTCGTGTCAGTGATTTAGAGCAGTTGCCCGGAAAGAGAAAGACTCAGGTTCGATTCTCATGATATATGTATATGTGTGTGTGTGTGTGTGTGTGTGCGTGCGTGTGCGTGCGTGTGCGTGTGCGTGTGCGTGTGTGTGTGTGTGTGTGTGTGTGTGTGTGTGTGTGTGTGTGTGTGTGTGTGTGTGTGTGTGTGTGTGTGTGTGTGTGTGTGTGTGAGAGAGAAAATTTTATATGACATGTTAAAGAGAGAATATACTTTTACGAAGTAAAATATTATTAATCACATTCATTAAATTCTTTAATATGTGATCCAACATTTTTCTATCTCTTGCACGTTTTATAATAATAATATGAAAATAATTAAGATAATCATTGTTTCGCATTTTTCCATAATCTTTTAGTTTATTTATTAATACTTATCTATTAAATTTTATATGCTAATTCCACGTGTAATCATAATAGAATCATGCGAATAGCTTTTACTATTTCATCATTAGAAAGAGATTTGTATATTTTCCACATTTCATACCAAGCTTGTTCTTAACAAATTAGAATATATCCATTCTTTTCATCATACTAAGATGTTTAATAAAAAAAATATATCGATTACGAAAATTCAAATTATAATTTTGTATTTGATATTATTATTTATTGGGATTAAAGAATGCTTCTTCCGCATCTTTAACGGAGTTATGCTTATTTGAATTTATCCGAAATTTTGACGTGAAGTTATCCATGCGATAATTTTGTTGAGCAGTATGTGTACAATGATACATATATATATATATATATATATACATATATATATATATATATATATATATATATATATGATGTATACCACATAGGAGTGTCTTATTGTTAGTTTTCTAAATATAATTTTGCATTCGCATTTATATATCATTAATTTAATAAATCAACAAATTCGTGCCATTAAAAAAGATTAACATTGAAAACAAAACGATAGTAAAACAACATATCAAATTCATCTCCCAAACATTTTGTGCAAAAGAATGTTTTGTTAATATATATACTCCTCCAAAATTAACGTATAATATTTTTCACTTTTTCTTTAAAAGGTGATATTTAAATTTTAAGGAAAAATTTTAAAGAATAAGTGAAAAAAAATTATACGTAAATTTTGTCCAGGAATATATATGTATATATAAAAATTAATATAAATTATACAAAATATGTATATTTTATATTAGACTATTGCATTATTTATCATTATTTATAATAAAATTTATACATACATATTATTTTAATATAAATAAACTTTATTGCTGAATTGGATACATTTACAAGGATTTAAAACATTTTCTGTGGACATTTTGACGATTAAATATAATGTCCATATATATATATATATATATATATATATATAAAATATATATATATATATATATATATATAAATATATATATATATATATATAATATTTTAATCATAAAGTAGAACATATAATATCTTTAACTAATTTCTTCTATTTTTGCAATGCTGTACTCAACTTATTACATTTATGTAGCCTCCGCATTAATTTTAAACGATTTTTGTTTGCAAGTGATTGGGATGAATCTCATATGAACTGGATGAGAAGGACGAATAACTAAATCCAATTTTAATTGAATATCTTTCAAATATTCAACGGGTTCCAAATAAAAATTATGCACCAAAGGAGCTACCATAGCTTTCATCTCCAGGAGACCAAATCGTTGACCTACTCAATGTCAAATTTATTAAAAATGATCGATATAAAGAAAAACAAAAATTGCAGGCGGTTTACCTATGCAATTCCTTGACCCTGCACTGAAAGGTATATAAGAATAAGGATGACGATTCTTTATCTTTTCGGGTAAAAATCTGTCCGGATCAAATACATCTGGATTTGGCCAAAAATTAGAATCTCTGTGAACTGCGTAGATATTAAGCGCTACGAACGTTCCAGCGGGTACGACATATGATTCTGGAAAGCATATTATAAAATTAAAAAATATATTAAAATTTACAACAAAAGAAATTTTGAAAAAAACAAAACGTTCATAATGAATTCTTAAAATATTAATACATTAATATTATTTTACATTTTTAATATATTCTATGTAACATATTCAAAAATATACTATATATAGGAAAAAAGTGATTAATTACGTAATTTTACATCATCTCCAGCGCATCGTGATATTATACCCACGCTGGGATACAAACGTAATGCTTCCTTTAAACATCTATCTAAATATGATAAATTTTGCAGTGCTCTCATGTTAAGTTTTCCTCCATTCTCTTGCATCACATTATCGACTTCAAGCCTCACACGCTCCTATGTCATCCATAATAATTTAAATATATTTCTTAATATTCTACTTACTATTTACATAAATGTAATTAAATTCTTAAAAATGAAAATAAAAAATAAAGTGATATACATATTTATTAATATTGAAAAAATATATTGTAACATAAAAGAACTTGCCATTTTGAAATTGTAATTTAAATAATGTATCGCAATATATTTAGAAATACATACCTGAATATCCTTATGTTCAGCTAATAGTAATAAAGTGAACATTATACCCATCGCTATGGTATCATGACCCTGTAATCATCATCATATCATCATATATTATATGTGCTTAGATAATATGTACAAAAAAAGATTAATAAAAAAAGATTACAGATACGTACTTCGAACATAAAGGTATCAACTTCCTCTCTGATGTCCAAATCAGTTAAAGAATATTCTTGAGATGCCGCTAATAAAAGGTCCAACATGGCTAACCGCTTTTTTTTAACTAAAAAAAAGCATATTAGAAACAAACTCATTTTTGCGCGTTGTGCTTTAATTTTTAAACACGTTTTTAAACTTGTTTTTGATTAAAATTCAAACTCTATTACAAATAATGATTTAATTTTACAGCAAATATATGTTATACTTTTACGTGTAATTATGTTTACTATAAATACTATAAATATAACATATAATATTAGATTGCGCAATCAAATTTAAATTAGAGACTCTAATCGTACATACTTCCAAACACCTCATCATTTGTCGCCGCTTCTTTATCACTTTCAAGGTTTTTTAAGTATTGACCATCGGTACGTTTGTGATAAAGTTTTCTTTCCGCAATAATCTACGTACACAGTACAAAATTTTACAGTGATTCTTTTATATTAATAGCAGTGTAATTTTATATGTACAGGGTGCTTCCGCAACATACAGATCCGTAAGTCGGGTTGCCTATCTGACAATCGAACTTCTTTTACCGACCTCGCATAAATGAAAAATAATAAAATCAGAGGATCGATGTAATTTTTTTCGTGAAAAGTGAAAAAATTCCTTGATATCTTGAATGCAAATTCGTAGGGAATGAGGAAAGTGAAATCAGCTTTTAACATTGATATAGTGTAATTGTAATATTTAATAACATAAATAACATTATATAAAGAAGATCTTAAAAATAAAATTCGAAAGGCGTGTGCGGAAATCACTCCTCCGATAATTCGGAGAGTAAGGAAAAATTTTATGAGGAGGATTGCTTTATGTTTAGAAGAGAATGGCGGTTACATTGAGCATATATTATAACTATTAAAAAATAGTTTTTTGTTTAAATTCATTATATTTTATCTATGTTATTATATTTCAATTGTGTCATTTGTCATGTTATTAATGTTATTTAAGTTATTTATGTTATTAAATATAATGTTATTTATGTTATTAAATATTACAATTACACTATATCAGTGTTAAAAGCTGATTTCACTTTTCTCATTCCCTACGAATTTGCATTCAAGGTATCAAGGAATTTTTTCACTTTTCACGAAAAAAAATTACATCGAACCTCTGATTTTATTTTTTTTCAATTACGCGAGGTCGGTAAAAGAAGACCGATCGTCAGATAGGCAACCCGACTTACGGATCTGTATGTTGCGTAAGCACCCTGTACATATTTGAAGGAATTAAATTAAGGTTTTTTAAATTTCTTACTTTTTCCGTAAATCCATGCAATATTTTTAGGATCTTTTTCTGTTTTTTTCTTTGTGATGACAATGAGAATATCATATTGTTGTGAAACCAAGGTCTGAATGCTCTAAACAGTAATTCAATAAAGCTATATAATTACAATAATAATGTATTATTATAAAAGCCTTATTTTTAAAATGTTATTTTAACCCATCCTGACATGTCAAAGTAATCTTTAAATAATCAGGTACCAGAGATTAAAATATTTAAATTATATTTGTTACGAAAAAGATAGGATCTTTTCAAAACATTATATTTTTGTTTCAGTTATAATTTTTAGATTAAAAGTAATTTCTCCTTAAATCTTATTATACATCTCATTTTTTTCTTAATTTTACAACATGACCTAACATTTCCCATCTTTTAACATTTCAAATTAATGTTTATTTTATAATGAAATATTTAGCAATAAACAATACATTTTCATTGCAGTTTTACATTACTCTTAAAGTCACAATAACAAAAATAAATGTAAAGTATTGTGTCAATTCTTTAACATTTTTAGTTTGTCAATAAGTAACGTACGTATGAGTTATTTTAACTTAAAATTTAGAGTGGACTGTTTGTGACATGTGAAAAATGTTATAATTAACATTTTATTTTTTACTGTGTATATGTATCAAAATCATATCTTGAAGGATTATAGATATATTACATAATTATGTATATTTACTGCACTCATATAAATTACCTGTAAAATATCAATTTGATCATGTTGTGAACTGCATTTCGATATTGTTGCTGGAATTCGCCGATAGTTCGTAAAGAAACACCCATGGCAGTTTCTACAAATACAAGATTTATTATACAAGATATAAATAACAGTTAAAGATTATTACAGCTGAATATTTAAGAATATTTTAGATAGCATTATGTATAAAAAACCAGATATTATTTATCTGTCCATCTATCGATACATATATAGGAAAAAGTTATCTTTTTTATTATCTTATAATCTTAAAAGACGATCTCGTTCAAAATGAAATTCCTGCACATAACGTACAATGAGAATTTTACAATAGCCTTACCGCATATCGCGTTTAGCGTATGTTCACTAATAAATGGCAATAAATCCTTTACTACTGTCCCTCTAACATCCATCAAAGATTTAGTCATGCAATCGCCCTCTTTGGTCAAGATATCAACAAATTGGTTCAATATATTAAAATGAAATGTAGGTGTTAATATTTTTCGCCGCGTTTGCCATTTAACTCCTATAACAAAAAGAAGATTCTACAATAAAGTACAAATATTATGCAAGATTACTGTCAGAAAGACAGTAAATAATATTATTACTCTACATTTATTTCTTTTTATATGACACGATATGATTTTGTAATCTTTCGATTACTTACCTTCGCTGGTGAGAAGTCCTGTGCCGAGCCAAGGATGCAATATGTCATAGAAAATACTTTTTTCGATGTGGTTTGTATTACTTAATATCGTCTAAAATCACCGAAAACATGTTAATAAAGAGAAACTGTTCATTATATCTCATTGAATTAAATACATAAATAATAATTGTATCTTAAATTTGTATCTGGTTTCATTCATTAGGGATATTCTATCTTATTATCTTTTTAAGAAACATATTTATCTGCGCAAAAATCTTCTTATGAATCGCAAATTTTCAAAAGTTTGTTAATTCGTAATGTTTATGGAAAATTGAATTTCTTTTATTACCTCTATATCATCTGGATGACGAATAGACACTATAAAAATGGAAAAACTCCAAACTTTAAAAATGGGATAATATTCATTAGATAATGTACAGAGGAGCTTCCAGTTTTCTTCTAAAAATTATATTATAAATATTAATGTACAAATATTTTGATGGGATTAATTTTATTTTCAACATTAGTGCATCTTTACTCAAATACGTTGGGAATATAATAATAAAGAACATTGTATTTTTTAATTAAACAAGTAATTATTCTAAAGAAAAGTGCTCAAATAAGAAATCTGTATGTATTCTTGGTAAGTATATGTTTCAAAGTACATGGTATAGAAATTTAATTTTTATGAATAACAGATCATTTGTTAATTAATATAAATAGATAAAAAATTTTCACCTTCTGAAATATTCACCTTCTGAAATATACGATTGGAACACGTTGCCAGCAATTGGTAAACCCGGTGGTCCCGGTATAAGTTTAATGTGTTGCCAGTATTTTTTATAATTTATGTAATATTTATTATACAAATAATATATCATTAAAATAAACATACATAATATTAGTATAGAAAACATTGTTTCCTAATCTGATATGCTTGACCGTCTAACTAATTCGAACTTTCTTCCGTTTATTGTTTTTTTTTATTCTTTAATCATATGTATTACATAAATATTGTTTGATATATATAAAGTTTTGATATATATAAAAGTAGATATTTGCTTTTCGACAAATTTTGCAAGTATCTTGATATTCTATAGAATATTAATCCTAGAACAAGAGAAAGGGAGAAAATAAAAGATCATTGTAATACATTAATCGCATATTTTTTGTAATAATTTAATCAAGCTATAAAAGATATGATAAATTTCATTCCAAGAAAAAATATTACATATGCACTAAATTTGTTAATCAAATAAAAAAATTTTTAATGTGCCAATTTCGTCCTTGTTTCTTTATTATATAATATAATATTTCGCGAGATTCTACTGCAACATCTTAACTGTATTTCATAGTATTATAATATTAAGCCGAGTGTTAACATCATAGATCTATTATATGTCAAATCTTTAACATAAATTGTTTTCAGTCTTTTTATAATTTTATTTATTCTATAATTGTAAAAAATATTTTTAAGGTCATATCATAATATCCGATTACAGCTCATTTCTGTACTTATTTATAAATATTTTACATCAATGAAAATACTTTTATTGGTATGCAATGATACAAAGTTGTAATAAGCCGAAGTTATAAAGTATTTAAAGTATTTGCAACACCTCTGTCATAAACAAATAAATATTTTGAAAAATTTTCTGTTTAAATATTATTATATATTAATATTATAATATTATTATACTTAATATATAATATTAGTTAATAAAATTAATAATATTAGTTAATAAAACTTTAGCAATATGAGACAAAACTAAGGACTCATGGTATTTGAAATAATTTCTGTTAAAACCACTATGTTTACGCTAATTAATCAATATTAAACACTGAAATTTTGCAAAGGAATGTTATAAAATTTTATTTTGTACAAATATTATAAAGATTACCTGATAGATTATATGATGCGACAATCGAAACACAACTCAATTCATTAAAATGGAATCACAAATTGCGCGTTATGGAAATACATAATTTAGTGCAATAAATCTGCGCGAACTAATAAAATAAATGTGAGACTTATATTTATAACCGTTTTTTAACTCAAGAATGTATTAATAATCACACAGATATTATTCTTAATGGGTGGGGATCCCGTTTGCCAACTGCTTCATTTGCGCACAATATTTTGCCGACAACTTCTTTTGCCTATATTCCGATCTACAAGTATTATTGCACACACGAAGAAAATGAAAATACGCGAAATAAAATAATTCGTTGTTAACAATTACATATTTTTTCTTCAAAACAACTGTGTTTTTTTACATCATTTGATTCCTGTTATTATTTTGTACATGAAAATATTATTATAAAATAGAGAAATAAATATTTTACAAGATATTTTATGATTTATATAAAATTAAGAAATAATTTCATACCTCATAACTCGGAAAGTACTTAATAAAAACTTACTTAATTATAATGTTTTGGAAAGCTCTTGAGATGAGCTACATGAATAGGTAATAAGAAAGAGTAGGTTGAGTTTAAGAAATTGAATATGACCTTTATGTGATCTTCAAATAACTCTTCAAAGTCAAACCAATGGCACCATATTATGTCGCCCTCAAAGCCATACAACTTTTGTCTGAAACACTTTCTAGTAAAACTCTTCCTTATCAAGACATCCGACCGTGTCCAGACTTTTTTAACGCCCAATATATACGTAGTATCAGAAACAAAATGTTCTATTGATAAAACTTTTTTTGTTTATAACTTTTAAATAAACAACGTGCGCTTAAAACTTTTGAATATTACTCAAGATCATCAACTTCACAATATGTTATGATTAAGGTTATCTGCGATGACTCTCGTAAGCTATATAATTTCAAGTTTTGCATTTACATATATCATTAATCTAATGAGTCGGCTACGTTGTGTAATAATGATTGACATCGAAAGCAATGTGAGAATAAGATGTCCATTCATAAAAAAATCCGTAAATAAGATTCTGTTCATAAAAAAATGTTCAAAAAAATTGTTATGCGAGAGACATAAATATTAAAGAAGTATATCTTTATGTCGCAAGTCTGCTTTTTTGTGCATAATACTAATCATTTGAATCCTTTTGAATATATTACAACTGAAAACATGTTACAAACGAATAAAGTTATATAATGTATATAAATGTATTTATTTTCAATCGACATAATTTTCTTACATACTTATATACGATGTATTGCCTACGATAAACAATTCCAGATAAGATTAGGTCATCAGAATCCGTTTATATCAAGACACAAAGTTGTTCTATGTAAAATTTTCATAGTGAATATCAAAGTGTATATTTTCTATCAAGGCGTATTGTTTTTACATTATTATATTATATTTTATATTAAATTTATATTATATTTATATTATATAATATATTTATATTTATATTATATTTTATATTATATTAAATAACCGCACAGGGAACAACTAACAACAATATTATTTTCTTATAATATAATTTTTTAGAAAAATTTCTATTATATAATAAGTAAATATTTTTAAAATGTCGATAAAATATGTTGTACACTTTGCTATAACTGTATAGTTACAGAAAATATAATTATATTAAAATTTTCACGGATTAATTATTATTTTTATGACATTATTTTTATAAAATATCTTACATGAATACTATTTACATCAATTTCTCATAACATATCATTTCTATCGTCCGTTTTTTTTTGGATTCATAGTTTGATCATATTTGATTATAATTTTTATTATTATCTACTGCGATTATTGAATCACCTTAAATTTATGTGTATCGCTCATCATTTAATCTGAAACGATTTATTTATTTTCTTTCTTACATTGTACCAGTGAAAAAATCCACACAAGGATCGAAACATATGGTCAAGTTAATTACACGTAACTCGATAATAAATACAATTTAACATTACGTACCGTTTACTGCGTTCAGGCTCAAATTGGTACTTTTTTATTATTAATTTTTCCATTATAAATTATTAGATTGGAGCCTATACTTTTATATTTTAATTATTTATATTATATAAAAATGAATTCACGAATGTTCTGATTGGATTTTGTTTTTAATGTTATCTTTATTCAAATATGTTATAGACAGATAAATAATAATAAAGAAAATGTATTATAACTTTAGCGCGATAGAAATAGCAAAATTTTAATTGTATGTGTGTGTGCAGAAGAGGAGGAGAAGAAGGAGGATTCCATTAAAAGTCAACGACTTTTAAAATTCGATTCGATTTATTTTTCCGTATCTTTTCCCTCCATTACGTTTAGATTAAAAAAAATTTGTTTATCTAAAACGGTCAAAAAGTCTATTTGTCGCCAGTTTTTTACTAAGGTTTCGAATTTTTGTAAGATTTATCCGGCTTATTATTGGTTAGATTTATCGGTTTGGGTCGCCTAAGTTCGCCATCAATTTCTCCTCTCTGATAAGCTTTAGAATGTTACTCTTTCTATTTAGAGGGAGATCTATATTGTTCTATCATAGATATATTTGTCTGTTTCTCATCCGCTATTTTTTTATCTTGAAATAATTATTTGTTAAAGGGATCGGTTTTGATTCATTTTTAGTATTTTTGCGTGTTTCCTTCGTAATGACTCATAAATATTAGATGACAAATATAGATTATTATTTAGGCCCGTATTTATAATCACGATTCTGCTGAGACATTCATCTGAAACTAATTTTGAGATGTGTACGGTTTAATAAATGAATCTTAAGAATTAATATGGCATTAATTTATAATCTTGATTCAATAGAAATACTCAGAGGAAGTTTGTCTTGATATGTAGTTTGAACTGTGTTGAATGCATTTCAATAATCGCAGGTTGAGAAAAAATCACACATTTACATATTAATAGTCTTTGAATTTCGTATCAGCTAAGATTTGAGTGGAAAAAAATTGCGTATCAATCAAGTTCGAAGATGACTTGAGGAAAATGTGACAGATTTAATAGAATAATTTACAGATTCATCATCAAATGATATATGTATAGAAGTATGTTTATGTTTTGCAATTTAATAATATATACGTTTACTTAATTAACAAAAAAGTAATAAATAATAATATAAATAATAAGTAATCTGTAATATAATTAATATAATATGAATAATATGAAATAATTAATTAATATATCATTAATATAAGTAATATGAATCAAGCGACGCGGTAGCGTCGCGACGCCAAGTACATAAAAAACAAGTACATAAAAAATAGATCCGAGCATTGAGAGTCACTGTTTTTAACGCGGCGCTACCAAGTACCTTATCCGGAATTTTAGGTCTAAGAAATTTTCAATTAAAATATTTCAAAAACTAAAGCCGTAATCATAAATCTAACGATACTTTTATAACATATGTATACAAGCTTTTGATTGCGACCAGTTTTGAATAAGATTGGTGCAGTCAATCCCGAGAAATAATGACCGCATATCAGAAATGTGACATTTTATCGTTTTCCTTCATTTCCAGGTTCAGACTCACATACATATGCTCGCACGTATACACGCAAAGCAAGTTTGTCCCTCAAGGCGCGTTTGCACCGCTCATGTACAATTATTCGTTCGAGTGTGCAAATACGCCTTGAGAAACAAAATTATGTGTGTATATGCGTAACATTGTGCGTTAATTTTTTATTTACATATCATATTATATTAAAACGCAATAATATATTAAAACGTAATACAAGTAGTATTCTCGTCAAGATAGAGCGCGTATCTTGGCAGGAAGCGCGCATTACGACTCTTTGGCCGACAATTGGTCCTTGTCCCAATAGCCAAGTCTGCTAAAGCAGATCTTGTCAGGGAATCTGTTAGAAATTGTTGTCGACAGAAAGATTACAGAATCGATGCAGGTTCTGATATATCATGTGATGTCGTCAGAATGTCAACAAAAATATAACAAAGCTTGTTAACATAATCAGTTACCAGATTGGCAGCAAAAATCGAACAGATTCTGCCGGCATAACTTAGTGGCAGATTGGTGGCAGAAATTGAACAGGATCTGTGCGATGCAATTTGACAACAGATTGTCGGCAAAAATCGAACAGGATCTGCGCATACAATCTCTGATAGCAGATTGATGGCAGAAATGGAACAGGGTTGCATGATTCGATAGTTCCTTCACTTACCGCTACGTGGCTGTACTTTCTCGTAATTGAATTTCTGTCAGAAATATATATAAAGTCACGAATATGAATAAAAGACTAAAAATATAGTAATTATCATTTAATTTTTCACTTTAATTTCTGATATCTGATACAAGCAAATGAGAGTCAGAATATTAAACTGAATCAATATAATATATGGAAAATTATTCATGCACTGCCTATTTGAGGCATAAAGCAAGAATTTAATTCTAAATAAATTACATCTCAAGTTTTT
>NW_020229632.1:0-40092 GCF_003227725.1 Camponotus floridanus
CTCGTATGTTCGAGGGAAACGAATTCAAAATTCTTATTTACAATAGTCTCCAAAAAATCGCCCGATTATCCTAAAAAATCGTAGTAGATGACTCTTCTGGTAAAAAGGGCACTGTATATGCCAGCAGATACTAAATCCCAAGAAAACTTTAAGACAGTCACTTTTGAGAATTACCAAAATAAACCTAAGTAAATCGTGTGTGTACGAAAATAACATCCAACGCATTCCAGGTCAACCACTTCGGTACAAAATAATACTCGAAACAAAAATAATACATCGAAATTCCTGAAAAGAATAAACTTTACCTAATTAAAAACAATTTTCCAATTCGTGTGCCAAAAATTTAATCCAGTGATGAACTCTTGGAGAAAAAAGACAACTTCTCGATATGCCGGCAGAAACTATTATGCGAGTTATACTAGCGTTCTCGAATTCCAAGAACGGAAGAGAACATAATAGACTAATACAGTCCCAGCCGGAGGCGATAATCATCTCTAATTACTCGAAAATACTCGTTTCTCTGGAAGAAAAATTGTTTTTTAAGACACACTTTTTACACATACTCTATTTTAAATTCGTGGTAGAACGTCATTGGAAACAGGCGACATAGTATATTGCCAGAAAAGCTAATACACATGTCGAAGACTGCAATATTGGAGATACAAACAGGAACCTGTCGAAATACATCCAGACATTACAAATCTCTAATACTTCGAAAATGACTCGTTTTCGGGTAGAAAAATTTTTTTACAAATTCCAATCGTTAATAATCGATTAGACGAAAGCTAACTATATGAAAAGCATGTATATGCCCAGAACTGATGCAGGAACTCTATTGGAAATAAACAGAAACATGTCGAAATACTATCCAGCATATCATCTCTATACGCGAAAATACATCGTTTCTCTGGAAAGAAAAATTTTTAAAAACAATTTCCAAATCGTTTTTATCGTTTGAGAAACTCCTTTTGGAAAGGCCTGTATAATGCCAGAACTATGCAGAAACTTGCTTTGGAATACACAGAACTGTCGAAATACATCCAGCCATTGATCATCTCTATACTTCGAAATGCACAGTTTAATCGAGAAAAAAATAAATTTTTTACAAATTTTCTTCAAAATTCCGTTGTTATCGTAAATGGAGTAACTCTTAGTGGAAGCACATAGATATATGCCCAGAAAACTATGCGAAGAATGCTTTGGAAAATAAACAGAACTGATCGAAAACATCCAGCATTATTCATCTCTATAACTCGAAAATTACTCGTTTTCTCTGGAAGAAAAATTTTTAATACAAATTTTCCAATTCGTTTTTATCGTGAGAATCTCTATTGGAAAGGCACTGTATAATGCCCAGAACTATGCGAGGGAACTGCTTGGAATTAAACAGAATGTCGAAATCACATTCCAGCATATCACCTCTCTCTATACTATCTATAGATAAGAGTTTTGCATTTTTTATATTTATTTTTATATTTTTCTTAATTTAGAATGTAGAATCTCTATCCTTAGAACATCATGTAGAACTATAAATCCTTCCTTAAAATTAAACAATTATGATGGTCGAAGAAGTGTCATAGGGACAAAGTTTGATTTGCTGCGTGAAGTTGCATGAGTCAGTTGTGTCCTAAGGCATTTTTCTGGTTGCTTTAATCACCAGAACTATTTGTTTAAATCATCAAGAACTCAGAACTATTGTAAATAAAATCAGAACTCTTAATATTATGATTTTCTACAAAATATTACGCTAAACTTCACACACACTCAATAAAAGCTATTTTTTATATCGGATGGCCCATCCCACCACCCACCTCTTTGGGACAAAGGGGCGGCGTGGTGAGTTTAAAAATCTTTAAATAGAATGAGGGGTCGAGAGTGAGGGCTCGTTTGAACAGTCTTTCCAAGACGAGGACAACGGGCCCAATTCCCGACTGTCAACTAGAGGGTCTTTACCGATTTTTTCGTTCACAGAAGTTATGAGTATTATTTAAAATATAGTTCTACTCAAATTTTTGCAGTAATACGCGAGGTCCCGAGTAAGGCCCACGTGGAAGGATGACTTATTTAGAGGACTTCCCGTGTTAATCACATGGTTCGCGGGACGGGCGCGTAACGTGAGATAAAGAACCCTGAGATTTTCGTCATTTCCCAAGTATTTGTGACTCCAAAAGCTAAATATCTACCGAATTACGCGTGCGCAGCGCGCCGGAGCGTAGGTGTGTAAATGGTAGGTCAGTGGGTCTGTTTACAATAAGTGTCAAATGTCCCTTTCAATACAACCGTTGCAATTGGGCCAAACGATCATAAACAATTGTATTGAACATTTTGTAATATATTCGGAGTTAATTAAATTGCCACTTCGTCGATTAATTCGTTCTTGTAATCATTAAGATTTTAGGTTTAATTTTATTACACTCGATGCTTTTAGATAACCCCAAAAGAAAAAACTAGGGGAGGACAGATCAGGTCCGGGTGGCCATTCGAATTGCGCCTCTCCTTCCTATCCATCTTCTTCAGAAAGTGTTGTTTTAAAAAATTCCGCACTTGTAATGCAAGTGTGGAGGGGCACCGTCCCGCTGAAAAACCAACGGAATCAAAAAATTGCGATCAAAAATGTTGCGAAGAGTTGGACAATATCGTCACGGAGCATTTGCTTCATACTTTTGTGCTGTTAGATTCCATCAATAAAGGAAGGGCCCTATTATGTGCTCTCCAAAAACTATTCCAGCCCAAACATTTAGTTTTGGTGGATATTGGCTTCTTGGATTCTTCTCATCCAATGCGGATTAGAATCATTCCAATATTACACTGTTGGTCTATTCACTGGAACCGTCATAACATAAACGTAGTCTCGTCTGAAAAAAACAATCTTGTTATGAAATTCCGGATTTGAATCATCAATTTTCTGCATCATTTATTCACAGAAATTCGAGTCGGCAATCAAAATCATGTGCGACTAATTCCTGGACAAGATTTATTTTGTTTGGATGAAATTTGGAATTTTTGAGAACACGTAGAACGGATTTATAAGCTACAGTCATGAGCTTGCGCAGCTTTTCGAGTAGAGGTAATTGGGATCTTCTACGAATGATTGTAATATCTCTAATCGAGTTATCTTCATTTTGTAACGATTTCGGTCTACCCATTTTTGTCGATCCCTTAACGCATCCTGTTTCTTGAAAAGGATTACATGTTTTCAGTACAGTGGCTACAGAATCCCTTGCCGAACCTTGCCGAAACTAACTTGCATTAAATAAATCTCGACTTACTCGAAATGATCGTTCGCGGTCACGTATCCTCGCATCATCAAAAGAGTATACGTTTCTCTTTCTGTAACGCCATTTTCAATGCAATCCGGTTAGGCTACCCGACGCTCGTTTTGATTACTGTTTATTAACGAGATCTCTTGCCGACCTTTGCCAGCAATATTTATTGATAATCATCACCGGCGTTTTGATACCGAGGTCGATTGGCTTCGTAACTTTTCAGCGGGTGTTTGTATGAAAATCCAGCCTTATTAATAAATAATTGCAGGCGGTCGTTTAATAAACAGTAATCAAAACGAGCGTCGGGTTTAGCCTACCGGATTGCATTGAAATGGCGCTTACAGAAAAGAGAAACGTATTACTCTTTTGATGATGCGAGGATACGGTGACCGCGAACGGTCATTTCGAGTAGTCCGAGATTTATTTAATTGCCAGAGTTTCGCAAGATCGGCAAGGATCTCTTAGCCACTGTACTGAAAAACATGTAATCGTTTTCAAGATAACAGGATGTTAGGGATCGACAAAAGATCGCAGATAGGAAAATCGCTACAAATGAAGATAACTCGATAGATATTACAATCATTTCGTAGAAGTCCCGAATTACCTCTACTCGAAAAGCTGCCCAACTCATGACTGTAGCTATAAATCCGTTCAACGTGTTCTCAAAAATTCCAAATTTCATTCCATACAAAATAATAATTCTTGTCCGGAATTAGTCGCAACATGATTTTGATGCCGACCTCCGAATTCTGTGACATAATTGATGCAAGAAAATTGAAATGATCAACCGGGAATTTTCATAACAAATTGTTTTTTTTTCAGACGAAGGCTACGTTTATGGTTAGGACCGGTTTTCAAGTGGGAAAACATAAACACAACAGTCGATATGTTGGAGTTGATTCTTAAATCCGCATTGGATTGAAGAGAAATCCAAAAGTCCAAATATCCACAAAAAAACTAAATTTTTTGGGCCTGGAATAGTTTGGGAGCACATAATAGGGCCCTTCTTTATTGAATTGGAAACTAACAGCACAAAAGTATTGAGGCAATCCTCCGTACGATATTGTACCAAACTCTTCGCAACATTTTTGATCCAGATTTGAATTCCTTTTTGTTTCAGCAGGACGTTGCCCCTCCACACTTTGCATACAAAGTGCGGAAATTTTTTAAAACAACACTTTCCTGAAAGATGGATAGGGGAAGGAGAGGCGCAATCGAATGGCCACCCAGGTCACCTGATCTTTTCCCCTAGGATTTTTTCTTTGGGTTATCTAAAAGATCGAGTTGTATAAATATTAAAACTTCAAAATATCTTAATGATTAACAAGTACGGATTATCGACGAAGTGGCAATTAATTACTCCCCGAAATAATTACAAAATGTTCAACCAATTTTTATGATCGTTTTGCCATTGCCAATGTAGAAGGCGACAGTTTGAACACTATTGTAAAACAGACCCACTGACCTACACACACACGCTCGAGCGCCGCGCACGCGTAAAAACGGAGAAATTTGGAGTCACAAAAATACTGGAAAAGTGACGAATCTTCAGGGGTCTTTGATCGTCCGTTAGCCCTCCCGCGAACATTAAACACGCGAAGTCTAATAGCCATTCACGTCCTTACTGTTGGACCTCGCGTTATCGCAAAATTTGAGTAAAATTTTAATAATCATAACTCTGTGAAAAAAAAATCGTAAAAGAACCTCAGTGACACCGCGTTGTTCTCGTTTTGGAAAGACCTTTCAAACGAGCCCTCACTCGACCCTCATTCTATTTAAGAATTTTAACTAACCCCCGCCCCTTTGTCCCAAAGGGGTGGGGGGTGGTTGCCTCTTGATAAAAAAATAAGCTTTCCATGATCGTGTATCAAAAATCCCTCCTAATTTTGCAAACTCTCTACCTTGATGGTCGTTCAAAAATTACAAGGGTGTTTCCAGACTTTTGTCCCACCCTGTATATATAATATAATAATTTATATACCAGGATGTGAATTTTTTATTTTGAACATCGAAATACTCGTTAAAGTCTAAAATGAGTACGAAAAAAATGTTTCAAAACAAAAAGTTAATGGTTTTTAAGCGGGAACATAAAGGTTAGTGTTAATTAGTTTGACCTTGAGGAGTCACCTGAAAGATTACGTGAGGTCACTTCCAACCTTTTAAATAAGACTATCCTGTATGTTTTGCATATTCTCGTAGCTTATCTCAGAGCTTCCAAAACCATATAATTAAATTAGTTTTTATAAAAGTATTTTTTCTAGGCATAAAATCATTTCTTAATTTTATATAAATTGTAAAATATCTTGTAAAAATTTATTTTTCGATTATCTTATTTTAAAATAATTTATGTACAAATAATGTGGGGATTAATTGATGAAGAAAAAACATATAATTTGTTTCGGAAAGAATGTAATTTTTAATTTGCAAATTACATTTTGTTTTCGAAACAATTATGTGTTTTCTACACACCAATTGATTCCTCTCATTATTGACATAAGGGAAGGTTATTAAGATAAAATAATTCAAAAAATGAATATTTTACAAAATATTTTATGGTTTATGTAAAATTAAGAAAATAACTTCAAGACTCATTAATTCGGAAAGTACTTAATGAAAAACTTAATTAATTATAATGTTTGGAAAAGCTCTCTAGATGAAGCACGAGCAATAACAAAAACAGTTACAGGATGTCTTTTTTAAAAGGTTGACTTCACATAACTTTTCAGGTGACTCTTTCAAGGTCAAACAAATGAACATCATTTTTGTCTCCTTTGAAAACCATACAATTTTTGTCTAAAACAATTTTTACGTATCGTTTTAGACTTTACGGAAAATATTTCGATATCTTTTTAAGATAAAAACTCACTCTGCATACATATAGACTATGTAAGTATAAATTATAAACAATACAATGTATGTATGTATGTAATTATTTGTATAATTTCTTAATATATTATTTTTTTAAATAAATGTTAATTATAATATTTATTCTTTTGTTTCAGAGAAGGCGAGAAAGTTAATAAAATTGTGACATAATAAAAATGTAGAAAAAAGAGGAAAAGAAGAGTGAAGAAAGAAATTATTAATTATTTGGAAAAACTTATATTATAAGTTATTTTATTTATTACAATTAGTATTTAATTTAATATATTTTATTTTATTGTATATAATATTTTATTATATTACAAAAATTATATTTACAAAAATTATAATATATTATATTTAGAAAAATTAATTAATATTTAATTTTATATACAGTAATATTTAATTATTATTATTTGTAATTTAAATTTTATTTTTTATGTAATGTATGATTAATAAAATAAATCATATTATTTAGAAGTATTGATATTATTATTAATATTAATTATATTATTGACTGAAACGATGATGTAATGATATATAAATGAATGACATTTAATGATATAGACTATTATATAATATTGACGAAACAACAATGATTAATGATAATAAATGAACAATGAGATGACGATAAATTGTTGTGCCCGGCGCGGCACGGGGTGTGGGGTAGCTGTGAGTCTCGGTTAATTCTTGGATTCCGGTTTTTATTGCAACTTTTTATTATCATATATTTATTATCATATAATTCTTTTCTACAAATATATCACTTATTCGATATTTAGTCAATTTCTTTATCAAGCCTTCTCTTCTTAAGCCTCGTTCTTAGAGTTAGAGCGTCTTAACAATTTCGTCGGATGATTCGTCGCACCAAATATAGCGGTTAGCCTCGGTCTTCGCACTATCAATGATTGTTTGTAATTAACAGATTTGTCCGCCGCGGATTCGCGTGGACGGCTTTTATACTTCGAATTTGGGGGTGTTTTGGAAGGGGATCGCTAAGCGAACATGGACCATGTATGGTCAATGGAGGTTTTTGTGGCTCCAAAGTCCAGTGCAAAAGCGAAGGAGGTCAAAGTTGAATCTCTTCGTTAGCGTTTTCGCGTTTCCGTGAACGTTTCTTCCGCCGTGTTCGCTGAGTTAGGTTTTGCGCGTTAGCGACCATTTATATTAAATACTATTCAATAAATAATAACTTATAGTCTCTCGGGCTATAACATAATGATGATAACGAAATATATATTTTAACATAACTATAGTTTAAATAACCATAATAATTAACTTATTTATTTAGTTAATTTTTTAAAGTTGAGAAAAAAACATGCAAAAACTTTTATGAATCCTTGAGCGTTTCGATGTCGATACATATTTGGTCTTAAAGTAAATGACAATTGTAACTCCAACAATATTGTCAGATTCATTTCATAAAGATAATATTAATTTTTACTTTAAATTGAATTTAATCTAAAACAATAAATAATAAATTTATAAATAATAATATTATTTAAATAATAAATATATAAATTAATAAAATAATAAATTATAATATTAGTAATTAGTATGTAGATTATTTAATAGTTTAATATAAAAATAAGTAACAGATATTTCAATAGTAAAAATTTCTTGTATAAATTATTTTCTTTTAATTAATATTTATTAATAATATTACGTGTATATGTTAAGATTTTATATAGTATATTAATATAGAAAATTCTTATAAAATGACGAGACGTAAAATTGTACGTACTTTAGAAGAAAAAAAAATTTTTACAACGACATCGAGAAAAAAGAAGGGAGAATCAAACGACGCCGTTCGTGAAAATAAACAAATTAGTTGAAAATTCTTCGAAAAGTCCAAATCAACAACTATTTGTATTTGTTGGTACATCAGATGATAAATCGTGTAATAGAATTAGATTGGGAATAATGAAGAAAACTTTTTAAGTGTTAGATCAACATTACAATATATCTGTTAGAATATCAAACTCAGTTATCGATCACGTGCAGAAAAAACAAAACTTTGTTTAAATAATATTAGTACACTATCATTTACTGATGTAATTGAATATTATAATTGGTCTATGGATGTGTATTGTATTCATTTTTAATGCAAAACACTTTGCAGCTGAAAAAGTTTTCTAATAGAGGATATTCATTTCATGATTGTTGGTAATCATGGTGCAGTATGGTGCAACCATTGCCTGAATTCTTCAATTCATTCGTAGTTTATTTGATGGTAGTTACATAAAATCTAATAATTTTTTTCAAAATATTCGTAGTTATAACAATTCATTTTCATTTGCTTCATTTAACGCTAATTTATTAACTTTCAAGATAGACGACCTGGTCCATATTGTTTTAAAATACAGAAACAGATTTCTTATCAAATTAATAAAGCATTATATACTGCACAAACGAAAATCCTACTTATGGCCAACTTTTTATCGTAGATTTCAAATGAAGCAATAAATCATCGTCTTAATCTAAATTCATACATAGATTTGAAATTGTACAAAACCTTGAACAAATAATGCGGGAATTTAATGTATTTGCTCAATCTTATCAAATGATGGCTGAAGAATTAGAAAACAACGACGTTTAGAAATGGAATCTGGTGAATTATTACCGGATTTACAATTAATATTTACTTCAAGACCAGATATGGATCGACGTCGATATAATACTCAAAGAACTAATGAAGTTGCTGCTGTATTCTCTACAACAGCTGATGGAAATTCCAGAATCATATGTTACATACGTAATAAAAATACTAAAACTTTACAAAAAGTTAGTATTATGATCCAAATGTAGAACCATGGATATATCCATTATTTTATCCATATGGTACTTAAGGATGGCATCGTGATTTAAAAAAATTAAATAGTTGATAGACGAATAACTAGAGGACAGTATATTAAATATCGTATAGCTATTCGTGATGAATTTAATGTTTTTTTGTTAGGACGTCGCTTATTTCAAAAGTGGCTTGTAGACAGCTATGTAAAAATGGAAAAAGATAGAATTGATTATTGTAAAAATCATCAAAAAGAATTACGTAGTGAAACATATCAAGGTTTAAGAGATTATTTACAAACTACGGCTAAATAATTTAAATGGGCGTATTGGGAAAATGGTTGTACTTCCTCCACATTTATTGGATCGCCACGCAAAATATATTACAAAATTATCAAGATGCAATGGCAATAGTTAGTAAATTTGGTAAACCAGATCTTTTCATTACTATGACTTGTAATCCAAAATGGCGTGAAATTGAAGAAAATCTTTTACCTGGTCAACAAGCTTCGGATAGACCTGATATTTGTGCTCGTGTTTTTAATATAAAAAAAATTATTTAATTTAATCGTTAAACAAAAATTTTTTGGTGAAGTAGCAGCATTTGTATACGTTATTGAATTTCAAAAACGCAGTTTGTTCATATGTTAATTACTTTAAAATATAATTATAAAATTACAACTCCGCAAATTGTTGATAAATATATTTCTGCTGAAATTCCTGATCCATGTGAGAATCGTATTTTACATGATGTAGTTATGAAATATATGATTCATGGACCTTGTAGTGATTGGTGTTTGGTAGATGGACGTTGTTTCAAAACGTTATCCGAAACCTTTTTCTCGAAGAAACTAAAATGGATGAAGTTGCTCTTATCCTTATTATCGCCGACGAAATAATGGAACAAATTTTGAACGTCCTGGTGGATATGTAGTTGATAATCGTCATGTTGTTCCATATTGTCCTACTTTATCAATTATATTTAATAGTCATATAAATGTTGAAGTAGTTTCAAGTATTAAATCAGTTAAATATCTATATAAATATATTATAAAGGACAAGATGTTGCTGCCATAACTATTGAACCAATAACAGAAAGTGTTGTTATTGATCATAATGAGATACATAATTACATCGAAGCTCGTTATGTTGGACCTGTTGAAGCTAGCTGGCGTATTCTTAGTAAAAAACTACAAGATAAAAGTCACTCTATAACATGTTTACCAGTCCATCTTCCTAATGAGCAAAATATTATAATTGAAAATGAAAACATTGACGATGCAATGACTTCTGCTTTAGATCAAGTTACTATGTTAATAGATTATTTTTCATTAAACTTACGCGATGAAGAAGCAAAACAGTATTTGTATAATAGAAATTCCAAGTTATTATACATTTAAAAAAGAGAAAGTTAACGGTAAAAATGTATCACGTTGAGTCAAACGCAAAAGTCATTATAATTGTATAGGACGAATGTATTCCGTTAGTCCAACACAAATAGAATTATTTCATTTACGATTATTGTTACTCACAGTAAAAGGGGGCCACAAGTTTTAACGATTTAAGAACGTTAAATGGAGAATTTTGTCAATCATTTTCAGCCGCATGTTTTAGGTTTTGATGGAAGATGATAAAAAAGCTATGAATGAAGCTGTTGGATGGATGATGCCACGACAACTTCGTAGATTATTTGTACGTATATTATTACATTGTCAACCATTACATCCTGAAGAATTGTGGGAAAACTTTAAAGTAGCAATGTCTGAGGATTATATTCAACATTTTGGTATATTACAAGGACAAAATAAAGCATACGTACAAATTAATAATATGCTTCGTGCTGAAGGTAAAAGTTTTGTAGATTTTCCACAAATGAAACAATTAACAGAAAATGACGAAGAAGAGAATTGCATGATATTTGAAGCTATGGAAATAGGCACAAACAATATAAACAATTAAATAATAAGCAGAAAGCGATCGTCAATCTTATATTAAATGAATTAAATAATAATATTACCTCAAATAATTGTTTTTATATTGATGGTCCAGGTCCAGGTGGATCAGGTAAAACATATATATACACAACTATTTATTATTTAGCTAGAATTAGAAATAAACGTACAATGGCATTTACGGGTATTGCAGCTACCTTATTACCTTTTGGAAAAACAGTTCATAAGATATTTGGATTACCAGTTTCATTATTTGTTGATTCATCATCAACTATTAAAATCCAATCAAAAGAAGCTCAATATTTAAAAGAAATTGATATTTTTATTTGGGAAGCACCAATGGCACCACGATATGCTTTAGAAATAATGGATCGAACATTGCGTGATATTATGAATAATGATATTCCTTTCGATGGAAAAATTGTTTTATTAGGTGGTGATTTTAGACAACTTTTGCCTATTAAAGTACTGCTACTCGAAGTGAAATTGTAAATCTTTCTATTAAGTTTAGTTGTCTTTGGAAACATTTCGTAAAATTCTCTTTAATATACAAAATATGCGAGTTCTTCCAGAAGAAATTGAATTTGTAAAGTTTTTACTGAATGTGTTGGAGATGATACATTAAATGATCTTAATGATAATATACAAATTCCTGAATGTTATATAGCGTCTATTAATGTTGATATTGTGGAACATATATATGGTAATTTAATAAGAAAAAAAGAGTTTGTTAAAATGTCTAAATGTGCCATACTTTCTGCAAGAAATGTTGATGTAGATGAAATTAATAAGAAAGTTGTGGAATTATTAGATATAAATGATGAACGAATTTATACAAGTGTAGACACTGTTGTAAATAATGACAATGGTGACATGAGTGAAACATTGTTACCAGTATATTTAAACTGTTTATCTCCATCGTCTCTTCCTCCTCATGAATTACGTTTAAAACCAAATAGTATTATTATGTTAATTAGAAATTTAAGTATCAGTGAAGGTCTTTGTAATGGCACTAGATTAATGATTATAGAGCTTACAGATCATTTATTAAAATGTAAGATTTTAACAGGTGACAAAACAGGAGACATTGTTTTTTTGAATATAACGTTATATTGCGAAAATATATTTCCTTTTACTTTTTCCAGAAGACAATTTCCAATAAAATTAGCTTTTGTCATGACGATTAATAAATCACAAGAACAAACGTTTGATAGAATTGGATTAGATCTTCGCAAAGATGTTTTTAATCATGGACAATTTTCTGTTGCTTTTTCGCGAGTTCGTTCTTGGCAAGCATTAAATGTTTATCTTGGTAATCAACGAAATAACACATTTGTTAAAAATTATGTATATAAAGAAATTTATATTTAATTTTTTGTTTTTAAATGTGAAAAAACAATTTTGTTAAAGCAACAATAATAATAATAATAATTTGTTCAGCGAATATATAAAAATTTTTTACAAATATAAATTTTAATATTGGAAAATTTTACATTTTATTTAAGAGTTATAAATTTCTACTTATAAAAAATAAATACAATACATATAATCAGCATCTGCTCAAAATCAATCAATTTTTTTATATGTAACTTTCATATAATATAATTTTTTACAAATTAATAACTCAAGTATATAAATTAATAGATACCTCAAGCTATATAGTACATTACAATAAATAAAAATGGAAATCTAGACATTTCGATCTATTTCTTCTTAATAAATTAAATTGTAAGAAAAATATTATAATACTTTTACATTTGGTATGATGCAACAAAAATATTGATTACGCTGTATATATAATTGTGTAATATAATAATAATAATGAAAAAACTATTAGTATGATTAAGCAGAATAAACACAAAAATAAAAAAACTATAAATACACTGTCGTATAAAATTATAATATATAACATAAATGTACAAAACAAAACATGATATTGTATTAGAAATTTATTATAATGAAAAAGTTGTAGAACGTCAGACGAAAAATAAGTTCAATATTAATACATAAAAATAATGTCAAAACTCAGCTGGTTTGTTTTTAATTTGAACCATTGAGAAGAATGTGAAGTAAATCGAAATGTATAGAGCTCTATTACTTCTATTTAAATAATTGAAATATATTTGTATCAGAACATGTGAAAGATTTCAATTACATTTTCCATTATTTAATATAATATTTATATTATATAATATAATTTATTTATATAATATAATTTACACATTATATAAATGTATATTTACTTTATACACGTTATACATATTTAAATAAAACATTTGTTAATATATAAAATCAAAATTAATTTGTTTATTCTATAGAATTTAATATTGAATTATGTAAAGTCATATTATATAAACAAAATCGTATGTATAATATCACAAAAGAAATATTTTTATCAATTTTTTTGTTGAGAAGATAAAGTAAAATAACAATAACTATGACATTATGTGGAAGTTGGATTCCTCTTATTCTGATCCTGTGAAAAAAATAGCAGGAATAGCGCGAGATTCGACCCTGGGTCGGGAAGACGACGACGGAATCGTCAGAGCGAAAGCGACTAACAAAAGCTATAAAACAAATGATGATAATTCCGAATCGTAAAACTTTTCTTTCACAAACCTGGGGCATCTGCTACGACGTAATTGCTACTTCGAAGTTTACCGATCCTTCTTTTGTTTTATAAGTACTTAGGTTTTGTTAGTTCTGCCGATCCTTCGTCCCGCAAACACGTCGTCGTCTTCCCGACCCAGGGTCGAATCTCGCGCTATTCCTGCTCTCGGAATAATTTAATTCGGGTTAATTCATATCGTCATAGCCATGTCCTATTCGAATGAAGAAGCATATGATATGTTGCTAATTTTGGGTGAGTGTCGAGGTACATTCGCTGCAGCAGAAAGATTGTGGCAAGAGCGATTTCCTGATCGGACTCCTCACTCGCGTAACGTTTTTTCACGTTTAGCTAACCGAGTCAGGACCGAAGGTGTCGTTCAGCCTCAACATAACAAAAATCGACAGATCCGCCGTCCAATTAGGAATGAAAGAGCAGCGGAAATTCTTGCATCAACAGAATTGAATCCTCATGATTCCTTGAGACGCCGAGAAATAGATTCTGGAGTTAGTCTTACCAGTATCTGGCGCATTTTGAGTCAAAACAAGTTTCACCCTTATCGAATGTCTCTTCACCAAGCTGTAAATTATGATGATTGTCAAAATAGACTTGCATTTTGCAACTGGATAAGACAACAACCACCTAATTTTCATCACAAAATTTTATTTTCTGATGAATCTACATTCAAATGTGATGGAAGTGTCAATACGTGGAACTGTCGTTATTGGTCGCAAGTTAATCCTCACTGGTTGAGAGAAATAGATCATCAGCATATTTGGAAGGTGAATGTTTGGTGCGGCATTATTGGAAGCCAGATCATAGGTCCTATTTTCTTTGAAGAAAATTTAAACGCTGTTAGATATTCAGCCTTGATAGAGACAGAACTTCCTGTCTTATTAGAAAATCTACCTCTGCGATTGCGCCTGGATATGTGGTTCCAACAAGATGGATGCCCGTCACATACATCAAGAATTGCCCGTGCAGTACTAAATACTATGTTTCCCAATAGGTGGATAGGCAAATATGGTCCGATCAATTATCCACCCCGCTCGCCAGACCTCACTATCCTGGATTATTATTTGTGGGGAAGGGTAAAAGACTTGGTGTATCGTGAACGCCCAACTACAAGGGACGACATGATTCGTAGGATAAGAGAAGCAATTCAATTCTTAAATGCTGATGAAATTCTTCGAGCAACCAATTCCTTCCAAACCAGAGTAGATGCTTGCATCGCAAATAACGGTGCTCAGTTTGAACACTATCTCACTTGAAAATACACAGCAGAGAGGGTTTAGAGTTGTAAGATATTGGGGGACTGACGAACCCCGGTGTTGTTATTGTTGTTGGCACTTTGGTATTTACCTTAAGGTAAAGTATAGGTAAGTAGTCAGTTAGTTTGTAACTTATTCTATTCTGTTCTAGTCATTATTCTATTCTAGTCATTATTCGTGATTTCATTCTAGTCTGCGTTCTAGTCTTCATCCTCACATATGAGGCGCTCTCTCTCTCTCTTTCATCCTCTTCTTTTCTGAGCATAACCTCTTCGGAGAAATTACTGAAGGCTTGCCATCCTTCCTCTGACTCGCACATTTTCTCAATTATTTTATCCAACGACAGATCTTCGCCTATTTCCGATTTCAATAAATTTCTTTCCGTGTTCCATTCAGGACATCTTTGTATTGTGTGCTCCGCCGAGTCCTCCTCTTCTTTACAAAATGGACAGATCGAGGTATCTACTTTACCAATGCGGTATAAATATGTGTAAAAACACCCATGGCCTGTTAGTAGCTGGGTTATGTGAAAGGACAATTCACCGTGGGTTCTATTCACCCATTGTTCCATGTGCGGAAGGATTGCGCTAATTGTTCTTATGCCTGCTACTCCTTGTCTTTGTAGGGATAACTTCCATTGTCTATTTAACAAGATTCTCTCCTCTGCTTTAATGTCTTTTTCTTCTAATTTATTATGTTCGCCTCTTCTTTTTAGCTCGTATATTCTAAGAAATACTCGTCTATAATAAGCTGCGTACAGAGGATCCGGTATTACTCTAGCCAGCAGGAGTGCTGCGTCTGCTGAAACGGTTCTGTAGCCAGCTATCGATCTTATTGCTATTACTCGTTGAACGCTTCTTAGCGCGACATTAATTTTCTTCTTATATACAGAGTCAGCCCATATGGGGGCCCCATACATAATAATCGAGTGCATCATGTGTGAATAGAATCTTCTCTTTTTTTCGCGCGGGCCTCCTAAGTTGGGTAGGAGACCCTGCAGGGTACGCGATACATTGGATACTTTCTTTTCCACATATATGAAGTGATCATAGAAACTCCAATCCTGATCGAGCAACAATCCAAGATATTTAATATTTCTACATGCTTGTACTTCCGTATTGCGTACTCTTATTGTATATATACTACTACTTTTATCTTTACTTTTAAGTTTATTATTATCATCAAGGATTATCACTCCTGTCTTGTTTTCGGTTATCTGCAGGTCGAGATGTTTTATCCTTCTCAAGATTCGACTTAATTGTAGATTACTTTTAACTATAGCCTCTTCTGTAGTGGTCGCAGTGGACACAACAAATGTGTCATCTGCGTATCCAATTATCATGCAGCCCTTCTCCAGTGGCGTGCGCAATACATAATCATAGGTGATGTTCCATAGGGTCGGTCCAAGGACCGATCCCTGTGGAACACCAGCCGTCATCTGTCTAATCATCGTCTCACCTTCAATAGTAGAATATTCAATGTATCTATCTTTAAGATAACTTCCCACAATCTTTTGAAGGTATGAAGGGAATTCCTTTTCCTTCAACGCTTGCCTGATTTTTGGCCATTTAAGCGAATTGAAGGCATTCGTTACATCTAAGCTGATACAGACAACCGACTTGATCTAGCCTCTTCTATTACTTCTTTAACGACCAGAAGTGCATCGCAAGTAGAAGTACTCCTCTTGAAGCCAAATTGATTGGGTGCGAGCCTGGCAGGTGGATGGGTATCCATCCAGTCTCGTATACGGCCTTCAATTATGCGTTCCATTATCTTGCCCAATTCATTTAGCAAGCAAATAGGTCGTACTTTTGGATCCATAAGATCTAAGTCACCCTTTGGTATTAAAACCAAGGCTGCTTTCTTCCATATCTTGGGGAATATTCCCATCTTGAGATATATATTGTACATAGCTGTCATTCTATTAAGTAGTGTATCTGGAATCTTTTTGATGAATGTCATTTTAATCCCATCGAGGCCAGGAGCCTTGGTAGGGCGGGATCCCTTTTTAAGTATATTACTTATCTCATTTATCAATACGTTATCTTCTTCTCTCCAAGTATCTTGCTCATCTTTTTCTTCATATGCATTCCACATAGGATCTTCCGGGAACAACTTATTTATAGTCCTATTTAGTACTTGTATATCCAACACTTCTGTAAGGCTGGGCGAAGATTTCTTTAGCCTTTTAAGGGCAATCCTGTAGGGAAGACCCCATGGGTCTGTATCCAGATTTTGGATTAATTCGTCCCATGCCTTTTTCTTTGCTTTTTTAATTTCATTTCTGAGATTCTTCTTGTCTTCTCTATATCTATCTTCTAGGAATATAATAAGATTAATATCCTTATTGCGTCTTCTATTAGCTCTCTGCCATTTTTTACGCGATGTCATGCATGTTTTCCGTAGATCATTGATTTTACTTGACCACCAATATACTTTGTCTTTAGTAATCTGTTTAGCTCTAGGCATAGCGTAATCACATGCGTTTGTTTCCTGTACCCACTGAGCAGGGCATTCTATTGTGTCCTCAGTAGTCGGTATGTTGATATTTTGCGGGGCCTCTATATAGCTCCACTCAATCGCTTCTCGAAATTTATCTTCATCAAATTTTGTATATGACCATCGTATGTATCGTTTTTTTTCCCTGCCGATATCCTTGTGTACGGTAATTAATATTGTAATAAATGTACATATGATTTGATAGCGTTTCGTCCTTCGAGACTGACCAATTTTCTATATGTGGTCTTAGGGTTATGTTACACCAGGTGATATCCACTATAGATGAGTCTTGATGCCGTACGCAAGTGGGTTTGCTTCCCTGGTTTACGAGTATCAAATCCCTACTGGTTATCCAATATGAGAGGCGATCTCCCCGCGGGCAATTGTAATTACAGCCCCATAATATAGCTTTAGAGTTAAAATCTCCTGCTATTAATAGATCTTCTGTTGCCTCTTGTACATGTAGGTCTAACTCGTCTAAGAACTCTTCGTATGTCTCAATGCTTACATTAGGCGATATGTACACCGATACAATTGTTAATTTTTTCCATTGAAGGGAGACCGAATAACGGCCCCTCTTTTTTAATACTCCATAAATAGGTAAATTTGGGGTTACATGAATAGCGGCATGACCATCTCGACTATTTAACCATGTATTCCCATCTGGAATAGTATATGGCTCTGCAATTATGGAGATGCAGATATTTTTCTCTATTTCTGTCTGTGCAAGTAAGTCTTGCGCCGCTCTACAATTATTTAAGTTTGTTTGAATTATTCTAATCATGTTATATAATTTGTAAATATGTAAATAGAATTGTACATATCACTCATCCATTAAATTATCATCATCAGTCTTCCGCTCTGATGTTGTTCCATCTATTCGCTCTGATGTTATTCCATCCATTCTTTCTGGCAAAGATTGCTCTTCTACCGTGCCAGATTTTTGCGTCTCGGGAACATCATCTGCTGTTTGCGGAGGTACATTCCTAGCATTTTGTGATACGGATACCTTAATTGCCGTGCATATCACTGATCCCATTCTATGGTCTCCATTGAGACCCAATTCTGTACATATTCTACACTTAGCCTTATTTGTGCATTTGGGAGCTATATGCCCCTCCATGCCGCATTTGAAGCAGCATCCGAGAAAGTTATTTTTTGATTTGCATTTCTCCCTTACATGCCCTACTCTCCAACACTTGTGGCACTGTAAAGGTCGGGATTTAATCATCTCAATTCTAACAATAGACCATCCAATTGTGATTCTCTGCTTTTCTACCAGAGTTATTGCCGAACTACGCGGGCATTGCGCCCATATAACTCCAGATCCTGAGCGGGTACGTCCGATTCTGCCCACTTTGATATCTTCATATTTACATTCGCCTTCTAAGGCGAGAATCTCCCGAACCTCATCCGCGGTGACAGATTCATCCATTCCATAGACTCTGATTTCACCCTTGACATTGGGTCTAGTGATCAAGGCTTCATCAGCTAGAATCTTCTGTACTTCTGCAGCCAGTTTATCTGCTTTTTCGTTATTATTAGGACCGGAGATCTCTATTATCGTAGCTCCGTTCATACCCTTTCTTACTCTAGGAGTTTGGATTTCCAAATTTTGTAGGGATATCTCTTTTCTAATCTTTTTGAGAGCTTCAGCATATGAGAAGCTATTATTACTTCCTATGATATTAATGGCTGCGGTCTTTGGCAGCTTCTTTTTCTCCTTTCCGATATCCTTTTTCTTTTCTCCTTTTCCTTTCCTAATCTTTCCTTTCTTACCAACTTCCTTCCATTCTCCTTCCGGTATGATCCCTTTTGTTTCCATTCTAGGGGGAATCAATTGGATGTTTCCTTTCAATTTGATTCCTTTCGGATTAAGGGTCTTTCCCAGGAGCTTCTCTTTAGGACTTGGGCCACTTTGCTGTTGGATGCTAGTTGAAAGCCTGAATACCATCGAGGTAAGTATAGGTTCCCTCAATGGAGAGGGATCCCATCCATCGAGACTATCTAATTTCCTTTTTTTATTTTCTGTTTCGGGTTCTACGTGAGGTTGCTGTAAGCAGGATTCACCCGTTATCGGCCAGGAATCTACTGTCTGTGATCTAGCTTGGGATAGCCTTTCCTGTGAACTCCAGTGTAATCTTCCTTCATCTTGGCTTCTCAATGGTGGCCATTCTTCGTGGGATCTTCTAGCACTCTTAGGTAAGTTCTTAGGTAGATTTTTCATAATTCCATATTTAGCGTCTAGGTTAGATTTTAAGCTAGGACTTAAGTTAGTTTTTAAATTAGACTCTAAGTTAGATTTTAAGCTAGGACTTAAATTAATTTTTAAATTAGTCTCTAAGCTAGTTATTCGATTAGTTTTTAAGTTATCGTTATTTCTTTCTAAACTGTTTTTAATTTTTCTTAATTCCTCTCTTATTCCTTTATTTTCAGTTTTTAATTCATTTATAACTTCTTTCAGTTCTGATATTTCTCTCTTCCTTTTCTCTTCTTCTTTTTTATTGGATTTCCTCTCTCTTTCTAACTCTTCTCTTAATGAAACTACTTTGGATCTAAGAAACTCAGGATCTCCGGTGGACTCGGTTTTACCTTGTAAAGCTCTAATCAAATCCTGTAGACATAACACTCGGTTCTTCAGCTGGCCACTCAATCCACCTTGCATACGACCACATTTGGTCCTAATAGTTTCTATGTCAGACATGAAATCCAATGCCTGCGCTCCTAAATCAGATGCTGTCATTTTTTGTAGCAACTCTTTTTCCATACCATCAGGTGCTTGTCCGACCTTATTCTGTAAGTCATTTTCCGCAACGATAGGATCTATAGCGCGGATCTTCCTTTTTGGTCTACCGACTTTCCGCCTATTAGCCTCTTTACCATCCGTTGACTATAGCATCCGTGACTGTAGCATCCGTATTAGAACCATTTGGCTCTCTACTTTCATCTTGGATCTCATTTGCCTTCCTGGATCTAAGTCTATTTTTAATTTTGGCTCTCCGAGCCCTCAGTTTCGGAGACTTCATCTCATCCGAATCGCTGTAATCGCCGATAACTCTATTCGCCTTCCTTTTTGTCGCTAGTGGCATATCCGCTTCTACCTCTACCTCCATTGTCGACTGAGTCTGCATGGACTCACCTTCCTCTTCCTCCATTAGATTGACCCAGCTCACGCTCTTTGCGTCCACAGGCAGAGCCGCTTCTTTGGTTACGCAGCCTGGGTCAATCTTGGGGATGGTTTCATCCCCAGCTTCTGTTTGTGCTAAGGGAGGAGGTTCCATAGCACCCATCGCATCCGTCTTCTCAACTTCTTCACATGCGGTGGTAGTCCTTCTCAATGCCTCGCCCATCATAAACGTGGCATCTTGCCCTTGGTATCCTCCTTGTCAGCCGCCGTCCCCTGGATCATCCGAATATCCTGGGGCGGTAAGTTTTCTCTTTCTGTGGAACTCATTTCATAGAGGCTAACGTGTTTTATTTTCCAGGGTGCACCTCCCTGGTGGGGTTTTAGGGAAAAACCCCCAACCCACATGCACACATCCACACACTCAATCACACAAACAGGAATTGGATCATGGGATAATGGAAAGGAAGAAGGAAAGGGTAGGGATGGGTAAGAAAAGTATAGAAAGGATAACAAAGGAAAGGAACAGGAATTGGGGAAACGAGAGGATTGGGGTGTTTTTCCACCCTTAACGGAATCCTCAACCCGGGCGATTGAAGTCAGGGCCGCCTACCCCTATGCGCATCAGGCCAGAGTGCCCGGAGGGAGCGCAACCCCCCTTCCTCCCCTTCCGGGGAGGGAAGTGCAATGCGAGCTCTTGGTCACCGTCCCCCGATCCCCTGGCCCCCCCGACACGCAAGTGTCAAAGTGGGGACCCGAGAGACCCACCGGGCCCCCCCCCCCGACACCGAGGTGTCGAAGTGGGGGGCCCGATGGGCCCGGAGACCGGGGGCCGGCTAAGCCCCTCCACCACGTCAAGGTGGCTCGCATCGGAGGAGAACCTAACCTAACCTTTTTTTTTTTTTTTTGGAAAATGCATTTGCGCATTCCCGGAGGTTTGCCGGGAAACCAGCAATCCCCGGGATATGTGGGACTCCGTTCCATACCAGAACGACTACCCACTAAAAAAAAAAACCCCACGAGTGTTCCTCCGCGGTCGGTGGGCGGCGAGGTGCGGGTCTCGCCGAAGTCACTACCACCGCACCACCGCACCTCGTCCGACCGGCAACACGGTTGCCTCACCGATGCCTGAGACGTCCGTGGCCGATAACCCGGTCAGGACGCCCTCAGGCAGGAGCCCGCGCACGTCGCGAGCTCCCCGCACTTACTACATTCACGGCCACCCCTGAACACCAACAGGGCGGCCGTGCCTCCTCGGGCCCGAAGGCCAAAGGGTGGCAGGAGATGAGGACCCACCATAGCCAACTACAGTCGGCCCCCACCTCCGCCTGACCCCGCCTCTGGCACATAACCGCGCCAGAGACAGGGCCACTACCATCCCGGGGAAAGGGGAAGGCTAACTAACTAACTAGCTAGCCCCTCCCCCCGATCCAATCAGCCAACTCCCTCACGAGGAGAGAGTTGGCCGCTTGGCCCTGCACGTGGTCCGCGTCCCACCCGTCGCCTCGCGACCCTCACCGGACGCGGCCCCGGCTCCTCGCTCGCTTCTTCCTCCGCGCGGTGGCCCCGACCTCTCCCGACCTCACCCCTCCGTCGGCGCGGTGGAGGCGGGCGTGTTCCCCGAGGTGCCCTTAATCGCCCGCGATAGGGCCCCTCTCCCGCTCCGCCTCCTCTTTAATACGGAGGACGGCCCCACAGAAGGTGGTAACCGCCCTCCAGTTCCCCTCGCTTTCGAGCATGGCCTTGACCAAGCTCGAGAGAGCGAGAGGTCCTCCCGCCCTAAGACCTCCCTTAGGTCACGGCGCAGCACATCCCACGCTGGACAATCCTCCAGTGTGTGCTGCGCCGAGTCCTCCTCGACGGGGTAGTGGTGGCACCGCCGCGTAACCTCTTTTCCTATGCCACACAGGTACGAACCGAAGCACCCGTGCCCGGTAAGCACCTGCGTCATGTGGTACGACAGCCCACCCCAGCGCCTGTCCGTCCAAGCTGACAGACAGGGCGCCAGGGCGCCGACGACCCTCGCACCAGCCCCCTGCTGGTATTCCTGGAGTCGCGTCTGCCACTCCAGGGCGAGCGTCCGCCGGAACCGGCGCCTCACCATTTCCCTCGTCCTAGCCGGGAGAGTCAAAAACTCCCTCCCTCTCGCGGAGCTCCCGCATACGCCGGTACTGCCCAGCGAGTGCAGATGCGAGGAGCTCCGCGGAAGGGATCCCGGCCAGGGCCAGGGCCACCTCAAACGCGATCGTTCTATAAGCCCGAACGGCCCTAAGGGCCAGCACCTGCTGCACGCGATGTAACATACCGCGCAGCTTGGCGCTGGCCCCCAGCTGTCCGGCCCACACCGGGGCCCCATATAGGGCCATGGCGTGGACCGTCCAGGCGTAGAGGCGCCTCACCCTCCCGTCTGATCCCCCCAGGTTGGGCAATAGACGACCCAAGGCCATAGCCGTTTGGGTCAGTCTGGGGACCATAGGGGGGTGGACGCCCTCGGAAGCCATCGTGCCAGACGATGGCCTCCGATTTTTGCGGCGCCACCCGGAGGCCGAGAGCCCTAATGGCCCTCACTACGCATGCCACCGCTAACGTGCCTCTTCCCAGTCGTCCCCCTCCGCCAGGACTATCGTGTCGTCGGCATAGCAGACCACACGACACCCCCGGGGGAGGGCCGCTGCAAGGACTGAGTCGTATGCGATGTCCCACAGGATCGGCCCCAACACCGATCCTTGCGGGACACCGCACACGACCCCCCTCGTCCTGTCGGCCTCGTCCCTGTCCGTATATGACAGGGACCGGCCGCTCAGGTAATCCTGAACGATCACCTGGAGGTACTCCGGGAAGCAGAATCTCCTCAGCGCCCCCCGAACGCACCCCCAAGGCAGGGTGTTGAACGCATTCGCGATGTCCAACGATACCCCCACCGACACCCTGCCATCTACCAGTGCGGCCTCCACGAGGGACCGCACTTTAAGCACCGCGTCGATTGTGGACCGTCCCTCGCGGAAGCCGAACTGGTGATCGCTCAGGTCCGGTCCCACCCGCCTCATGTGTTGGACGAGGCGGCTCGCGACCACCCTTTCCAACATTTTCCCCGCCTCGTCCAACAGGCAAATGGGCCGGAACGAGGATGGACTAACCTCCATCCGCTCGCGCCGAGCTCACACGTACGCTTACGCACACATCTCCGTTACCCTCTCCACTACGCGTGGCATGTTGCTTGCGGAGATAATCTTGCATCCCTGCCGCTTACTAACATGGCCTTACGGGGTCATGGTGCGGTCAAGTTAAAGTGCAAGCGAAGGTGATTCGATGTCGAAATCCTTCGTTGCACTTCCGTTTTTTTATCGAATTCGCGCGTGGTATGCTGAGACAGCGATTCTATGAGGTGAATGTTCGTTGTCGCATTTACCAATAATATTTTATGCTGACGCTTACTTTATACTTTAATTATATATATGCACTAATACTTTAATTATATATAGGTTATAGTCTGTGAGACTATAACAATATTTTGGCGCAGGTTTGTGGATTCGCATATCAGTTTATCCTCTTGTCGGCCATTCATATATTCTCGTAAACTCTGAAATTAAACACAATAATTTTAAGTGGTTTAAATTTATTACACATCAACAAAAATATTTTTACCTTCAACGTTTCCCAGTCATGTCGTAGCATATTCATATGCTCATCTTCTTCGAATTTTTCTATGCATTTCCATGATTCAAAATGTTCACACAGTCTATTTCCGAAACATTTTACTGTAGTGTGATTAGGATCTTCCCTATACATGCACCAACTTATACCACATTTTACAACTAAGTTCGCACAAAATTTTCGAGATTTGAAAAATCTCTTCAACGAATTTGTGCGAGGTTTTTTCAAGTCGAATTCTTGATGTCTTATAAATTGAACGACTGATGTTTCCAGATTCTTCTTCGAAAATTGTTCCGTCTTATACTGAAATAATTCTTCAACACCACTAGTTCGAAAATCAAAATCAGGTTCCTTATCAGATGATTCTTCCTTCGCATACAATTTCTTCCATTTCGCTATCCTCTCTTTCTCAATCTCAATTTTTTCCACCTCAACAGAATCCATCCAGTCATCATCATCATCCATATCTTCATTGCCGATGATTACGTTTTCTTCAGCCATTGCACTAACGTAACACACACAAGACTAATAAAACGCAAACGAACAACGAAAGAAATAATATTCTAACGTCGCAGACTCCTTTTCATTATATATCTTTTAATATCTTGCGTCTTATTCCAACTAGAGCATCGCGTCTCATCTACCTAAGCATTTCTCTACATCTTTAGCGGAGCATGTTGAGAATAATTGTCGACTATTCTTATTCGTATGGAAGGAAAGAAATAAAACCATAAAAAAAATAATTATCTATTGCACGCATCGTAAAAAATATCATTTACAACACATGTTAATAATTTGCAATCGATCAATGATTCGCTGTTAAAAACATCACTCTCGCGTATCGTTTTTACAGCATCACATACAGTAGTAATATTATTACATTGTAATACAATTTCAAATTGTTTAAATTTTTCATTAACAAGATACGTATTCTCGCATAACCAATTGTGCATATGATCGATACAATTTTCAAAATTAAATAAATGTAATAACGTTTCTGGTGTACAAAGATTGCCATATAAAGTGAGTTTTACAATTTTTGATTGATACATTTCAATCGTTAAATCTCCAATCCTTAATGGGGGAGCAGTCGATTGTAGAAATTGTTCAACATCTGCTTGTTTCCGCATTAACAAATTCTCGACGGATGTCCGAATAGACAATTATTATCGTTGCGCGTATCAAAATCAATTCGTGACGAGCGTTAATCACAACGCGTTTATAATCTTCGCAAAATCCCAGCAACATGTTGAGCGGCACGCAAAAGTTGAAATAATTTTTGTCACCGTACGTCAATTCCCACGATGCGTTCTTCAAGTTTACTTTTCTGGTGTGTTAGAGAAACATAATTTTTGAGCGTCGATGTTATTCCAACATTTCTGTTACGATCAATCTCTACTCCGTCGAGTTCCTATCGAAGCTCATCAAACATGAATGCGACGCAATTGTTTCCCAATACAACCTTCATTTCATCATTCGCTTTACACACATTAAACCTTCCCTCGATGTAAAGAAAGCTTTCGCACGGTAACGTGTACAAATCCTGATGTTGTATAGGAATTCGTATCTCGTCACTGTATCCAAGCGTCGTATTAGCGTACGGATTGTACGTATGAGTCTCAATCTTGATGATGCGATCGTCAAAGACTGGATCACTTCCGATATTCAAAATATCAATCATTCTTTTCGTACGATGAATCCCAATGATTTCAAAAATTCACGATTCAACGCGCTCAGCTTTTTTTAACGGCTATCTTATTATTGTCACCCGATAGTGCTCGCCTTACCGCAATAGTATTGTCTCTCGCGTACTCTGTTTCGTTCAGCACAAGCATACTATGTTTTTCGCCGCCGTATATGCAATCTTACGGTAATTTCCTCTCTTCGAAAATCATGCAATCGACCTCTTTGATCGATAATACGTATCGTTAAATCCGTAATGCTCCGTACGACGATCGGCAGATAAATGATCTGTGCCGGCATTTCCGATATCTTATATCCTGGCGGTACGCTCGGTGAAAATTCATGTATCTGTGTACGCGCATACCGTTGCAGTACGCACCAGTAGTCACGTTGCATTCTATATGAATAATATTTACGTTTATAATATTAACAGGTTCGTCCGATTCATACCACTTGCGAGGTTGCAATATACGATTCGACGAGAATCCAAGCAAGGATCCTACATTGTCGGGTTTGGTAAAGTTTATTCTGTAGCCGCATTTGATTTTGCTCTTTAGCGTACTGTGATTGGCGCGGAGCGCTATTGGATATTCCTCATCATAATCGTTTTCAACATCTCTGGAAAGGTATTCTTCTCGCAAAATTGCGCGTTTGAGATAGTCATTTATGGCATGCAATTCATACGATCCTTCGGGAATCGTAATTTCCGTGTCGTTATTGCCAAAATAAAATTTATTATTCGAAAAATTTACGTTCGGAATCGTATGATAAGTTTCAAAATCCGTTAATCCGAGCTCGTAATCGGCATCGGTCAAATCTATAGCGGGGAAAAAGCTTACAGTGAGAACGCTGCTTTTGCCAGTCAACGTAAGTGTCACTGACATGTCGATCGAATACTGAGTCATGACGATGGATTGTCAGGCTTTAAATTGATCGTTTGAAGAAATTTTAAACACAACTGTCCACAGATACTCTGATTATAACTTTGATAAGATGTGTAATTGTATTCAATTTTCACTCGTCCGAAATATCGCACAAGTTCCTTGGGTGGTCGAAGATTTCCAAAACTGTCGAAATATACGACACGATCACCCCTCTTTGCGTATGCTACCCAATGAGTACCGGGATCATCCAAATTGACGATACCGCTCTCGTTTCGTCGTACACCGCTTATCGGTAAATTATTGCGCATGAAAACACCTCTAAAGAAAGGTATGCGCATACGTTTCGCAAATTGTTCCAATTGCACGTTAGTTGTCGCACCCGTAGGCATTTTTAATGTTTTTTCAACGTTTTTTTTCTCTCAGACTTTGTTGAAAATCCGTGTCCACGCTTGTACGGAGCGAGATAAAGTCCGCGACCTTCCATAGCGCGATTGTGACGCTGCATCTCTTCCAGCTGACGTTGCGCAGCCTTGCTATCGTTTACCGCCTTTGCGATTCCCGCCGCACCGCCGGCCAATGAACCGACAACTCCCAACAACGGTAAAAGTGGTAAAATACCACCACGTTTCGCTACTGGAAGTATTCGTTTTTTCCTCCTCTTTGTTGTCGATGGCTTTTTCATCCCCATGCCGAGTTTTGTCTTTGCCTTCATTGCCGCCCATACAGTCGTAGCGGCTGCTCTTTCACCGAGAGTCGAATCCCTCGCGATAATGCGTTCTCGCGCTCTTGCAGCTAGTATGCGATATGACGTTGGTCGAGGACGTTGCATCGCGGGTAAGTAATGTCGTGTTCGCGACACGCTGCGTCCAATGGATTGATGCCTCGATCACCTCTAGCCAATCATTTCTCTAATCGAGTTCCCGGCCCGCAAAACTGATAACCGGGAATATGTAATTCGATGGGAAGCGCGTTTATAGCACGATTTAAAAGACCGCTGCCTCTTACGATTCTCGCTGACATTCGTAGCAATCTTTTATTAACGGTGGTGTCGTCGGTGTGTGTTCGTTGCCACGGCTGGTTGTAATGTCGTATGCACGAACGATATTGTCGAATCTCCGAATCAGCCTTTATATATTCGGAAGCTTGTCCCACAATCGTTCCACGTAATCACCGAAATTTTGCAGTAAAAGAATCTTTGGGCTATACTGCAGTTGTTCGGCGGTAAGTCGGAAAATGTCTCTCTCATCCGACAGAAGGAGAAACATTTTTGATACTGTGCGGTTTTGAGTCGAGACACTTCTATAAATAAGTCTCCCCCTCGTGATCATTCGCAAAATTAATTCGAAAGAGAAAACATGCGGTTCGTGCGAAAAGCGCAGGTAATCAAATTTCGACGATAGACTAATATCGGAGAAAAAATTACGCAAGCATGGAAACATGCTACCAACTACTATACGCGGTATCGTTTGCGGCCCTTCAAACTGTGGTAAGACAAACGTGTTGATTAGTTTGATAGAAAGTCCGCACGGTGTACGTATACTCGAAATCTCTTCAATAGCCGAAATACAAATACTTGGAAAATTTACTATAGAATACTGTTACGTCCAGGCCGAGGAAGGATGGGCCGAAGGAAAGGCGTAACACTTGTATCCCGAGAACAGGTGCCTTAAGGGCAAATGTTTCGGGTCGAGCGAGCCTGCGGGTGAGCCAAAGATAAGTCAACGACCACAACGGTCGATTTCGCGCCACACAAGTGCATTTTGACGCGCACTACATCCAGCACCCGCGTGTATGAAACGTCCGCGTACCGAATTTTTCAAACCTTCGAGGCGCGCGATCCGAGCAATTAGCGATTGTCGATTTCCGATCGATAATCGCAGCCGTTTGATTCGACTTTGCTCTTCCAGCGACTCGATGTACTCGTCGCATCGTTGCTCCCACACAATGTAATCTTCCAACGAATCAAGCAAAGCGGATTGTTCTCGCAAAATTTGCTTCTCCATATTGCTAACGTGCACTTGCAAAATTTAGCGTTTCTAATAACTGTCCTGATGCACTTTAGCTACTGGTGGGGTGCGTCTCTCTATCATGATTTATATATCGTCTCATGCATTATTTTATCATGGAACATTCTAGAACGATTTCATCTTACAAAAAATTCCTCGTAGTACCGTGTGCAATTTGACCTTGATAATTTCACGTTTTGTCACGTACATTTGAAAAATCTAACATGATTGCATCAGGGGTAGCCGTACATCGGTGCTCGATTTTAGCGCTTTCAGCTAAATCTTTGTCTGGAGATGATGCATGTTTTAACCTTGGCGGTTATTTTTTCACTATTTGTCGCATACATTTGAATAATTTTGGCGCGATTGCATCAGTGGCAGTCGTACATCGGCCCTCGATTTTAGCAAATTCAGCTACATCTTTGTCTGGTGTGACGTTCTGGTAACGTCAATCTGTTGGTTCCGTGAGGCAGGCTTTTCCAACAGTTTTCCGAGTTCGTCAGAATGTCTTAGTTGTGGGTTCTTTTTCTTGCGGTTAAGGGGGTAAAACCCCAGGATAATTAACTGCTTTGAATTGGGTTTTCTTTATTGATGATGATTAAAGAAATATACTTTTGTTTAAAATTTAAACACTTTATTCTGACTTGAATTGCTCTAGCAGTTTACAGTACGAATAAGAATCTGAGTGGATTTTAAGTCCAGAGTGAATCTGAACTGACTGACTGACTGATCTAAAACTGAGCAAGAATGAGGTTGAACAGAGCTCTTGTTCCGTTGTTGGAAGAGTTTTTATACTCTTTTAAAATTGAATAGTAGGGGTAATTTATGATGGAGTTTTAAGAACAAATTCTTTAGCTATGAAACGGATTTTTGCGAACTTCTTGGGTGGTCCTTAAGAGAAAGTTTTTCTAAGAATACATATTAGTTAGGTTTCTGAATGCATTGCTTGCAAGGTCGTGTCTTACATAAATTACGATAAATGACCCTTTCCAAAGAATTACAATAACTATTTGATTATTTAAAATATTGGTCATTTATCATGATTTTTACATAAATAGATTCTCTCTAATCTTTGGACATGTTTTACAATATATTTATATAAAAGAAGCTTATATTTAAAAGGACATCCTTATATTGGTCCTTGTCTTTCCTAAGTATTACACATAAGTCTATCTCGCTCGTATAGATGATTCATATACATATATATATATATATATATATATCTCAGATTGGTATTTTATTATAGGTGACGTATAAGCGTGTCTCTCTTAGTTTCATGTTGGTTTGTGCTTGTAGCTTATTGGATGGAGGATAGTGAAAAAAGGAAAAAATTTTTTCTAGATCTAAGGATCTATGGATCGCCGGACGTGACATTGGGGATGATGCATGTTTTAACCTTGGCAGTTATTTTTTCGCGTTTTATCACATACATTTGAATAATTTTAACGTGATTGCATCAGGCGCAGCCGTACATCGGCGCTCGATTTTAGCAAATTCAGCTAAATCTTTGTTCCGAAGATGATGATGTCATCGCAGCCGTACATCGGCGCGACAAAATTTTGGAGGAAATTAAAATGTTGCGTTAGCAATAATCCCCTCTACATCGCAATTTACGATACTATTTGAATTGATATTGATTCTAATACGATTGATGCAATACTACAATCGCAAAATATCGCTGAAGAAATATGAATTTCTACGTTCCGATTCGAAACGGTGAAACTTCACCGTGTAAGAAGCAAAAATGTGACATGTAAGTTTAAATCGTTAAAAAATTTTTTTACTTATTGATTTTTAATATTGTTGTCTAATTATTTATATTTCATAGTATTCAGCCTCGTCGTGCAGCTCGCATACTTGGCAGAAGGTACGCTCTAACCCCGACGTCGTACAAGTATTTGGACATTGGAATAAGCGTTGGAGCTGCATCGTACGTGGAGCTGATTCTCGGCGATAATCGAGGCAATCAAATAGTGTTGCCCTTTTCAACGTGGAATTTGTTGATGCGGAAGCAAGCAGACGTTGAACAATTTCTACAATCGACTGCTCCCTCATTAAGAATTGGAGATTTAAAGATTGAAATGTATCAATCAAAAATTGTAAAACTTGCATTATGCGAAAATTCTGTGTACATGAAACCAGAAACATTATTACATTTATTTAATTTTGAAAATTGTATCGATCATATGCACAATTGGTTATGCGAGAATACGTATCTCGTAAATGAAAAGTTTAAACAATTTGAAACTGTGAACAATTTGAAACTGTGTCTCTTGACGAAGTTTCTCACAGACGCATTAATTTCTCTCCGGAATTCAAATTTAGTTAAAACAACGTTTTTGTTTAATGTGACTTGTGCAATTTACAAGATTATCATCCATGCCGGTCTCCTGATTTTTATTACATCGTGTATACTTGATAAGGACCACAACCATATGGTCGAAACGTCGTACTAATAAATCAATTTCTGGCTAGTTTGGTTGATTATATTTCTTTGAAATTCCCTTTATTTAACTAGCACATCAAGATATTCATAACCTTTTAATTTGAAACTGTATTACAACGTAGTAATATTACTACTGTATGTGATGCTGTAAAAACGATACGCGAGAGTGACTTTGACAGCGAATCATTGATCGATTGCGAATTATTAACATGTGCTGTAAATGATATTCTTTACGATGCGTGCAATAAATAATTATTTTTATTCCATCTATGATTTGATTTCTTTCCTTCTATATGACTAAGAATAGTCGACAATTTTTCTCAACACGCTCCGCCAAAGATGTAGAGAAATGCTGAGGTAGATGAGACGCGATGCTCTAATTGGAATGAGACGCGAGATATTAAAAAGATATATAATGAAGAGGAGTCTGCGACATTAGAATATTATTTCGTTGTTCTTTGCGTTTCGTTAGTCTTGTGTGTGTTACGTTAGTGCAATGGCCGAAGAAGACGTAATCATCATCGACGATGAAGATATGGATGTTATTATCGTCGACGAAGGCTTGAAGAAATTATTATCATTGATGATGAAGATAATCAAATGGATATTGATGATGATGATAACCATATGGACATTGGCAATCTAGCAGATGAGGATGGGTCTGATGTAGAAATAGAACCCTTGACAGACAGTGCTTACGATAGTGACAATAGTGATGCTGAACTAGTACAACAGACACAGCGACATTTAGACTTACCCGAAATATTAACATTGAGCGAGGCAACAAAGATATGTTGCATTTCCTATTTTTACATGGAAAATGGATCGAGGTATTGCGCTGATTGCTTTCTGAGTCTATCGGAATTGTTTCTGGAAGCTACATCTGTTCGGCAACATAGAATCACAGCTTATTGCAACATAGATAATATGTCATGCAAAGAGTGCAGGAAATCTCTACTTCTAGTACTGCCGTGTGACATGTGTCCCATTTGCACATATTAAATAAATAGATAACATTGTAAGTATCTTTCCATTTATATTATATCATAAAGTATCCTAAAATAAATTATTAAAATCTAATAAAATATGTATCTTTTCTGTTACAGAAGCGGTCTCCCCTTAGCCTGGCGCATCGCCTCCTCAGCCTGGCGCATCACCCCTTAAACTTCCTGGAGCGACCCCTTAGCCATCCAGGAGCCCTCCCCCAATATTATATCATTATTATTATTTTATTATTATATTATATTATTATTATTAATCATAATTTAAGCACATACACACACACACAATTGTATTAACACATACACATTTTTAATAAATTTTATATATTTTATATTCATAAAAAAAAATCTAATTATTTACGCGCCTCTCCATGCGTCCCCATCCCTGCGTCTCTCTTGCGCTAGTTATCGCGATATCGTTCTCTCTTGCACGCGTTAATCATAAGTCTCGCGCTAGTTGTAAGTCTATCTCTTTCTCTTGCGCTTAGAATTAGTAATCTCTATCATACTCGTTAGTTGTAAATCTCGCGATATTATCGTTCTCTCTCGCACGTGTTGTCTCCGCGGTATTATCATTTTCTCTTTCGCGCGCGCACTAATTGTAAGTCTCGCGATATTATCGTTCTCTCTCTTGTACACGTCGTCTTGGCGCTATCGTTCTCTCTTTCATATGTGTTCTCTCTCACTCGCGTTGTTCTTGCGCTATTGTTCTCTCTCGCACGCGTTATCTTAAAATATTATCGTTTTCTCTCTTTCGCTTAGAATATGTTCGTTGTTCACTTACCTTTGCGTCGTCCTTCTCCCACCTATACGTCGTCCTTGTCCCACATTAACGCCATCCTTGTTGCACTCGTAGCACTGTCCTCTTCACACACACTTTGCACTGTCTTTTTCCCACACGTAGCGCTGTCCTTCTCACATCACCATCCATCGGTCGCGCCGCGGATCCCCCTTCACTGCGCGGACCCCCTCGTCCATCGGTCGCGCCGCGGATCCCCCTTCACTGCGCGGACTCCCTCGCTCATTGCTCGCGCCGCGGATTCCCCTTCACCTCGCGGACCCCCTCGACCATCGCTCGCGCCGCGGATCTTCCTTCCCCGCGGATGACGTCACCCACCGCGCACCGCTGTTCCTCCTTCCCCGCGCGTGACTTCACTCCTCCCGCACCACGGTTCCTCTCGCGCCTCACCCCTCCTGAGAGGACCTGAGTTAGAACTCTCCTAGTCTCACTCCTACAGTACTTATTGAATTCATATTTAGTTTTAATATTTTATTTATTAAAATTTTGTTTGTGAAAATTATTTGTTTTTAGAAAAATGATTGTTTGGAATCGCACCTTTGAATTGCGATTTTGTTTTGCTGATACACACCCAAGAGGGTATTGCGAGTTTGCAAATCACGTGATTTCGCACTGGATGAGTGACGGGATAGAGTAAAGTAAAATTGCTCTTTTGATTATAACACAGTGACATCCACACGAGTGGCGATAAGTTTATTGCGCAAAATTACACTATATGTACAAGGTTGTAAACTTTCGATGCGTATGCGACTCTATTTCGAATATTTGAGCACGTCGAGATTCGTACTCGGTTTGGCGAAATCGCACTATACAATTGTTCACTTGATATAAGCGATACAACGCGTTATCAGCTGTTCGCGTGAGAGCGAGCAAGACGGCGCTCTATCGGCCGTCCGCGAGAGCGAGCGAAACCGCACGATTCACGGTTGCACGCACGAGATTGAGAGTGACAGCGCTCCATCAGCTGTCTGCGAGAGCGAGCGAGACGGTTTTATTGCGACCGTCCGCGAGATTGAGCGAGACCGCACTATTCACGGTTCGCGTGAGAGCGAGCGAGACGGCTTTATTGCGGCTGTCTGTGAGAGCGAGCGAGACCGCACTTTCCACGGCTGCACGCGCAAGATAGAGAGACAGCGCTTTATCAGGCTGTCTGTGAGAGCGAGCGAAACCGCACTTTCCACGGCTGCACGTGCGAGATAGAGAGAGACAGCGCTCTATCGGGCTGTCTGTGAGAGCGAGCGAGACCGCACTTTCCACGGTTCGCGTGAGAGTGAGCGAGACGGCATTATTGTCCGTCCGCGAGATTGAGCGAGACCGCACTATCCACGGTTCGCGTGAAAGCGAGCGAGACGGCGTTATTGTCACGAGCGCACGAATGAGCGAAGGCTCAATGAGAAAGAGGCTCCATCTCTCGCTCCGAGTGGAGGCGCTCCGATGAATCCCGGCACTCGCGCTCAGAATGTTCACGTGTAACATGGAATCGATTCGTTCAACGGAGTTCGAGTTGAATATTCGCGAATATTTTATACAGCAACTAATCAATTTATGCACTCGCGACTTTTCACGTCTCACTTGCGATGTACTTAGACAATTCTCGAACTTTTCACTTCTGATTTAATCTTGATTACTTGCACCTTTCAAAGACTCTTTATGATTCCATGATAAGGACTCGACAATGACTCAACTATAACTTCGTACTTATTCTGCAATGACTCAGCGGGAGAGAGCCTTTCTTCTGGATATAAGGAATCTATGGCGCATTGGATGATCCGATTTGAGCCTATCACGGTTCAGCACGTAAAATCGCGTGATGTTTCGAGCTTTTAATTGGTCAGGACGATGTATTATTACGCGATCACGCGGATCCTGGCTGATTTCGAAGAAACACCGTACGGAATTATATTTGTGAGCTCGATTTAGTGCCCACGGATGGCGCCAGTATGACGGGGGTGATATTTTCGTTCTAAATTCAGGGCGAATCCTGAACAATGATATTTTGAGAGAAAATTACTGTAAATTATTTTCAAGAAATTTATTTAAACATGCATATGAAGTAGAATATTTTTTTATGTACTCGGTGTAACTTTCTTTACCTTTGTAAGATTTTTTTAGAGGGATATCACACCTTTTTGTAAAATTTTATATCTTTTCTTTAAATTACTTTTTGGGGGAATATTTGTAAATTTTTAGGAATATTTATTTTTAAAAATTGTTAGTATGCCGTAAATTAGTCTACATATCATAACTAATAGCACAGGTTTTATATTTATATGGTATACTGTTTCTGAAATATTAGATTTCACCCCCAAGAAGTGATTTTTAAAAATTGTTATTATATGCTTAATTAATCTTTCCACGAGTCATCAGGTACAGGTTTTATATTTTTATGATACTCTGTTTCTGAAATATTAGATTTCATCCCCGAGGAGTGGTTTCTAAAAATTATTATTATACTTAATTAGTCTTTCTACTTAATTAGTCTCTCTACAAGTCATAACTAACAGTACAGGTTTTATATTTTTGTGATGTACCGTTTCTGAAATATTAGATTTCATCCACAAGGGGTGGTTTTTAAAAATAAAAACCTAACCTGACTTCAGATTCATGAACAGTGATCTCGATTACCTTCAAAAAAAGTCTTATTAGCCTGAATTCATCTTCTAAAAGGAAATGTCTAAGATTTTTCGGGAAATTCATGCAATTTTCGGCAGTTCCAGGCCCTATAGTAGATCCGCCATTTTTAATTTTTACAAAATGCCACACATCTTTTGAAAGCTCTTGAGTAGACGAATTTTTTAAGCTGTCACACGTTCTTGGAAACAGCGCTAAAATTTGGGCAGACAGGTATTCCAGTTGACGTGGAATGACCGATATATATATTACTCAAAAACACACACTATCAAATTTAATAAAATTTATTAAATCAAGAAAAATCAAAGTATTATATTAGGTGCGCAACTAAGTTCCCGCTGTTTGTCAATAAATGGCTCCAGCAGTAAGTGCTGGTCGATTTTGACATATCCAAAACGTCATAAACCAAGCTTAGACATATGGTAAACAAACCGTTTTGACACATTAGTGATTTTGTTTTGGCGTCATATACTTTTGGTTGTGTGAAAATGTCTGATTTTGTGCCAAATAATCGTCATTTGCGGGAAGTGTTGATTTTCTTCTTTCATTCGAAGAAAATGGCGGCTGAAGCGCATCGAGAGCTCCAAAAAGTTTATGAAGATGCTGCTCTAAGTGAAACAACGTGCTGTGATTGATTCCGTCGCTTCAAAGACGGTGATTTCGATGTTGACGACCGTCCGCGTGAAGGAAGGCCAAAAACCTTCGAAGACGCTGAATTCCAATTCAGCCTCCAGGCATTGCTCGATGAGGATCCGTGCCAAACGCAAGAAGAGCTTGCTTCAACATTAGGAGTTACCCGCCAAGTCATTTCCAAGCGATTGCATGCGAAAAAGTGATTCTACAGCATGACAATGCTCGGCCTCACGTTGCCAAACCCGTTAAAACCTACCTGGAAACGCTCAAATGGGAAATCCTACCCCACTCGCCATATTCCCCAGATATTGCGCCGTCCGATTATTACTTGTTCCGTTCGATGGCACATGGTCTGGCTGATCAGCAGTTCCGCTCATATGAAGACATCAAAAAATGGCTTGATTCGTGGATAGCCTCAAAAGATGAACACTTTTACCGTAACGGTATTCGAGTTCTGTCAGAAAGATGGGAAAAAGTTGTAGCTAGCGATGGGCAATACTTTGAATGATTCATTTGTAACCATTTTTTCACAATAAAGTTGCATTTTCATCAAAAAAGCAGCGAGAACTTAGTTGCGCACCTAATATATGTGGAATAATTATATTTTCCGCGAATATCCTCCGAGGCCCGCTCGATGATGCCAGGGACGCGTTAATTGTCTTAGCGACAAGCAGTGTGTTTTGACAACAGTTCGGCGGCTGTTATAATTTTAAATCTAACGGTAAGACGAGGTCAGGAGCGCGAGAATCGAATAAGTCAGTCGAGACAAAGACTCCGACCGAGTAAAGTTGCGAAGAAATTGAAGGGTGTTGTGAGATAGTTGTTAAAGGCGCGATAATTACTGTTCATTAATTATAATATTAATTGATCCGTTTTTCTTTATAAATATATATATATATATATATACATATTCATTTGTTTAATTAAAAGTCTCGAGTGATTCGATTGTTACCTCTCCAAAAAATTATTAAAAACGGCTCATGCCGATGAAGAAGTCGACATATATTTAATATAATATTTCTAAAGACGTAAGTATCTTGAGAAAGTTATTCTCCAATTATTTTAAATAATGTAAATATTTTTAGCTGCAATAATTTTTGTGCGAAAAAATTTATTTGATATGCGACTGAAAAAATAAATACGAAGGTGGAATAGCGTAATGCTTTGTATATAACTGTGGAACACGCAATCTTCAAAATCTCATCTTTTATAATGGAATCTCGCTGCATCTAGTTTTATTTGATCCATACTATCGTTTAGAAAAAAAATTTTACCTCCAATTAAACAATTTCTACGACAAAATAATATTTTATTTGATAACACATTTTATACAAGAAAATTTTTTATCAGTCTCGCAGTGTTAATCATATATGCACATAGAAATATTTTTTTTTATTAAAGAATGTTTTTGTTTTTAGGATTGTTACTTCTTCTTAAAAATAATATTTTTCAATAAAAATAAAAATGAGATAAATACTAATCTTTCGCTTGTTTTCTGAAGATAAGAAAATTTTGCGATCGTACGATGCATAGTTTTTGTCTTACTTATAATACAGTAGCATGTCACCATTATAATTTGTTTGCCATAAAACCAAAAGTATTGTTGATTGCTGTTCGCGAGTGAGCGCGGATCGCTGCGACAGCGCAGAGTTTAAAGAATGCAGCAAACGGACGACCACAAACGGATTATTTAATGCAAAAAACACTTAACACGACACGTAATTTTTTGTGATTTTTTTTGAGTTTTTATTTTGACAATAGTAGGATATATAGGAGAGTTCTAACTCAGGTCCTCTCAGGGGGGGTGAAGCGCGCGGGGTATTACGGAGGCGCTGGGGAATGACGTCACGCGGGACGGAGGGAATTTCGGCGGCGGCGTGTTAGATGTTTTATCGCAATATTATATTACATGCCCGGCTGATAAACAGTAGTTAGCATAATAGCAAAGCGAGAGATCAAAGGATTTGGCGCATCTTATCTCCTATTAACCTACTTCGCGAGTAATACGATCGAGAGTTTCAGAGGAAATTGCGCGAAAATTTTTCTATATCTTGCTCGATGTTTTCCATTTTCCTGTCAACTTTTTCACACTCGGAGCAATGGCCCTTACATGTAAAAGTGAACATTAACTAGAAGAAGATACATAACAACTAACCCGGATGTCCCGACACCAAAAAGAACCTATCGTCTGGTATGGACTTATTATTTGTGAGTCAGCGAGCACGAAGACAGGAAAAAGCATATATCTAAAACGTAAGGCTCCACAGGACCTGATATCAAATGAAGCTTAACGTGAATCTGAAGCCAGTGCAGCACACATACTAAACGTTAACTCTAGGATGAGCACTGGTGACAATTGGGAAATGTGGACCAACTCACCGCAGCACACACAGCGGAAGACCCGCAACCAACCTCCCATGGTCGTATTCTTGTTTTTTATCATGTTAACACAATATAGACCTTTGGAACCGACTTTTGTGGAAGCTGGGGTCATTATGAATCCTAGCTTGAAAAAGACTGATGATGCACCACCAAAGCAAAAGTAAAAGGAGCACGATCGATTGGGCGTTCATTCAGCATCAACCCATCACAATGACAATGTGAGTGGGATTTTCGATTATGAAATGCAGCTTACAATCCTTTTGTTATATTACCTGTGGAAAGAAGGAGAAGAAATATACCTATATAACGCACGCAATACGGAGTGCGGCAGTAGAGAGATTAACGGTCGCTATAAACGACCTTGAAGTCTACTATACTAAATAGACTTTTAATAGAAGCTTAATTCAAATTAATTCTTTATGACTACCGGATATCAAACAAATTTTTGGAGAAGATATACAATGATATGAGGTCCACGATACTAAGGGCAGGAGTGTGCACAAAAGTTTTGTCGGGAAGGTATGAGATAATTAAGTAAACTAATCATATCCCATAACTCTTATCTTTATGTTCATATGGTAAATTACGATATGAGAGAAGTTGTACAAGAAGATAGTACTTAGAAAACTGATGCCCCGTTAACGGAAAGAAATATTTTCTAAACGCAACATTCCAACTTCTCTTTAATATTCCATCGTCACTTCGAAAGTGCAGTTAATGGTACGAAAGAGAGCATGGTTTACTACTTTGAATTGACAATGCAGTTACACGCAGAAATTGCATACTAACGCGACGTGTTTTTGGAGAGACCACACGGGGGTAACAGAGAAGAACGGTAGGAATCACCCCACTGGACAGACTATCGGAAGGTGCTTGTGTCGCCGAGACAGTAAGTGGTTTTTCCACCTGACGACTGATGATCGATATATGAGATGCTGTTTCTCACTGAAGAAGTCCGAGTACCAAGAAAAATGACTGGAAGTAATATGAAAGCAAGACACTGAGTCGAGTAAACTTGGGTGTTGGAAAGGTCTCCGAGGCAGCCTTTCTTCTTAGGGCAAGTGATCCCGAATATCATTTAGGCACGAGCCTACAACAAGGACAAAAAACGGAAGCAAGTGTATATAGTATAAGTACTATTGTTTTATTTAAACAATAAATTCAAAAAGAGCTCCTTTCTAACGTTCACGTAGTTAGATTATGAGCGTGCAAAAATCAGTGAAGAGAGAGTTATAGATATGTCGAAACGGAAAAATCGGAAATTACTTATATCGGGGTGAGGATGTACCGCGAAAGCGTTGATATACGAGCGGTGGAAGCAAGGGTAACAAAGCAGCCAAACATCGGCGCTGATACGTTAAAAAATTCTTCGAGAAAAAAATCGTGAAAGACGAGTCTGAGTACTATTGTTTATATTGTTTATCAACCGGGCATGCAAACACAATATTGCTTATACTTTCGATAAATATATGGTACCGTACTATTTACGAGGCGTTTACGACGATATGGCGATAATGCACATCTTATTATACGATCATAATCTCAATTCAAAGAAATGCTGATTGTTTATATTATTATAAACCGAACATGTTTGTACGCAG